>NW_028324300.1:35805538-36023038 GCF_058129835.1 Hydra viridissima
AGGTTAACAGTTCATTTTCTTTTATCTTATCATTTTTTCACCTCTCACCTTATTAATTACGTCATATCAATCTTCACTTTGATTTATCATTTATGTAAGGTAACAAAGTTGGCTTTACAAATATCTTATGACAAACAAATTAACGAGAAAAACGATAAACGAAAAACGATTAACGAGCTTATGACTAACTGATTAACGATAAAAAACGATACATGGGAAATTAATATGCGCAAATACTATATATTACTGCAATTATTACTAAAAGAAAATTCCCCGTTTATCAAATTTTGGAAAAATAATTATCTAACCTCGCTCCCAGGATTTTTTATTTACAAAAGTATTCGAGAACCCCATCAAAAAAATGAAAATCAATTAAAAACTTGGTGAGCTGAAATCCAGCAAACTTATTTATTTTTTTAACGTTGGTGTTTACTATGTGCAAACAAAATATTGGAACATGTAGTGGGGTTCAAATAAAATAACAGAATCTGTTAAAACATCGTCATTCTTTCTAAGGCTGGTTTCATATTAAAATGAAACTCAATGTAAATTTAGTAAAAAAAAAAAGAAAAAAATATATATATATATTTTCTTTTTTTTACTAAATATTACTTTGAGTTTCATTTTATCCCAAGTTTTTCATCCCATTTTCTAAATCTCGATATTAACAAGCAATGATCTTTTGTCCACATATTTCAGTAAAACAGACCCGACCAGGCTCAACCGGTCAAAATATTAAAAGATACAACATGTTCAGCTATTTTGAAATAAAACAAATGGGTGGTGCATTAAAAAAAACTAAAGCTTGTGTTTTTGTTATAATAGCGAAAATTGTTTCGAGATTTTTAAATGTAAAAATATGACCGTAATTTTGATGAAAAAAAAAAAAAAAAAAAAAAAAAAAAAAAAAAAAAAGAGATAGATAAAAAAATAATACACTTCTAATCTTTTTTTTTCATTCTCTCTTTCTTTATTGCACTATTCAATGAAAAGGTCTCTGTCAATAAACCGTATAAATTTATTTTTTACCTACATATAAGTAACAAAAGTATAAAACTAATATCAAATAATCGAGCAATATATTTAAATCATAACACTATTCCCAATCAGTAAAACGTTAAGAAACCAGGTTTTTTTGAATCACTATTAGCACCAATCAGAGTTCGCCGATGGTTTATTCGAGAATTACTTTATTAGTAAAACCAAATCTAATTCTAATTAAATAATATATCGATTGTTATTATCATCAAAAATATTAACTATATCATTGAAAACACATCCAATTCCTTTTTTTTTTTTTTTTTTTTTTTTAAATGCAACTAAAAAAATAAGAAAAAAACTATGCAAACGTCTAACAACCAGTTCTTTTTTATCCCCAGCTTTTTTTTCAAATGTATGCTTCAATTTTTTTCTTCCGTTGAAGAAAATGGAATGTCCGTTATTTTTCTAAGATTGACTTTGAATAAGATTTCATCCACATGTGTCTCTGCGTCGTCACCAAATCAATATGCATATACTTTGACGCCAGTTATCAGACACTGAAAAAACTCGTTTCCAGACCAACTTTGCTGAGGTTTCTCTTAAAATAAATCTTCGCCAAAAGTTTTTAAAATTAAAAAAAAAGGTTCTTTATGAAAAACATGATCGGTTCCTAAGAGCTATATTGAGCGAAATCTTTCATAAAAAAAAAAAATTTTTTTAAATAAAATACGATAAACAGTAAATTTATTTCGCATCACACTGTTGAGATCTAAGTACCACAATTTGCATTACACTACTGCAGTCTACAAACAATTTAGAATAAATTTTCTTTGGTTTTTTCTTACATAAAAATAAAAAAGACATTAAAGCATTATTATGCATTACTTTTTTGTTATATAGAACATTATATATATTTTATTATATATTATTACATGCTTTATTATACATTATATATAGCATGTTTGCAAATTCGAGTTCAGCTAGCTACCCGATCACTAATGTATTAGAGACTGTGGAGGCCATACATATATATATATATATATATATATATATATATATGTATATATATATATATATATATATATATATATATATATATATATATATATATATATATATATATATATATATATGTATGTATGTATGTATATATACACACACACAAATTAAATATATATGTATATATGTAGATCTTCAGCAATGTGATGAAAGAGTAAATAACTGGAGTATATAAAAATCAATCATAAAAATAAATGTTAATGATGAAAATAAATGTTTGATGAATAACAGGAGTTGATGAAGCTAAATGCAATCAGTTTGGAAGGACCGCATAATACGCGTGATAAAAGAGAAAAAATTGAGTTGAAAAAAAGAATAAAAGTTTTTGAGATCATTGTTTTTCACTTTCGAATATGTTTTTCGATTTCATGTTTTGATAATTTTTAAAAATATATCCTGATACTGTGATGGTTACTACTTCTGTGCAATAATGGTTACTACTTCGGTGCGATGATAACCAAGAACACTTTCTTTGAGTTTGTTAATTAGGCACATATAATTTATGCACATATAAATTATGCCCTTTTTTAATATTATTCATAACACGTGTTTAAGAGTTTACAGTAGGTGTAAAGATTAGATTTATGCCCCAGGACAAAAAATTCTCACAACAAACCCAAAATCTGTCTGATTGAGCGTTCATTAGATCCTTTCAATCTGTCTGATCGAGCGTTTTTTTTTTTCAAAAATCAAAAAGTTTTCACGTTTTTTTTCACTAAGAAACAAAAATAACAAGTTTTTTCATTTAAAATTTTTTCTCAGGCTTATGAAAAAAACTGACTCCCTGCAACGACATTTCTCACAATACGCCTGTATTGTGAGAAACGTCGCTGAATCAGATCATTTCATAAACAAGTTGTGATCTCATAGTCGTAACTATCGTTTAGTTATGAAAAAACAAAATGAGTGTTTGGAGATGTTATTGCGGTTTGAGTTGTTATGGTCAATGCAGGTAAACAACGAAGCTGATCAAAATAACAATAAAAACTCTGAAAAACGTTATTTTCAATTTAGAAGCAGTAATAGTAGTTTTCTGAAGCAGTAAAGTAGTTTCAACACTTTGTAACAAATGTTTTAAATATATATTTTTTTATGTTAGTGTTCGTACTTCTTGCCGCTGAATTCAAAGATAAAATAGTTTTTTTTTTTTTTGATTTTTACTTTACAATATGAAGTGATGATAGTAAAACTCTGTCGGAATCGAGTAGAGACTGGAATCTAGTAGAGACTGGAATCTAGTAGTATGAGTAGAGACTGTATGAGAACGTTTAAGATTTCTGACTGCAGTTTCACTTGTGAGGGCAAATGATTTTTTTTGTAATCATCTATCATAAGTGGAACTGATTCGTATGTACAAATTCCTTTTCTTATTTATACCGATATAAACGAGGCAAGGAATTTGTACAAACGAAATAGTTCATTCCTTAATTGCTTAAAGCCTTTAAAACCTCTGTGTGAAAAAGGAAGAAGTTCTTGAGATATGATTTTGTTTACTATCATGGCATCACATTGTCACATGACCCAATCATATCTCAAGAATTTCCTCCTTTTTTACAAAGAAGTTTTAAAGGCTTTAAGCAATTAACTCAATGTTAAATCTTATCTGCCCAAGATATTGATGGCAAAGAGACCTTTAAAGCAACAGTTTGAATACTTGAAATGAAGTATATCATAAACATATACAAAATCTTTGTATCATGTTTAGAATATAATTGTTAATGCCTAATTGAAGTATTCTTTCATTTGGAGACCTTTGAGTTGTTTATCACATCAGTAAAGATGATATACTTTGAAAAAGTTCACATAGATACTTGGAAGCAAATATATTGATCAGTATTGACTATGCAAACAAATTGAAAAATCGCCATAACACCAGTAAAGAGCAGTTAAAAATACTATACACTATGGAAGAGTAAGACAGTTTCAAACTTTAAAGTTGCGAAATATGACGTCTTTTTATTTCCTTGCGGTCTTCATTTGAATGAAAATTAATTTTTGCAATTTACTACTTTTATTGCTTGAAAAACAAGGTTTAGATTTTTGTCCTCAGATTAAGAACTAGCTGTAGTAGGGATCTTATGTCTTTAAATTTCTAGTAGGAAAAAAATTATGGAATTGTGTGCCTTACATAATCTGATAAATTGTTCTTGGTCATGCCATAATTTGGAAATGTGGTAGATTTTTCCTACCCCATCCTATTCCTTAGAGTCCTTCGAATGTGTCCGCGGAGTAAAAATTTATAAAAAGCAATCTTTAATTTTTTTATAATTTGTTGAACAAACTAAACACATGAAATACCTGTAAATATTATATACTGGTCACTATAGTTCAGGACAAGATGGTAATCTCTTCTTAGTGAAAATGCCGTACCATCGATACTGGCAAATATTCTCTTATTATTACTATTTTTATTTCAATCAGTTTTTCCTTCTCCATCACTCTGGCATACTTGTCGGACTTTTAATTTATTTATACTCTTAAACTAAAATTTAATTTAATTTTCTAAATTAGATTAAATTAAGTAAAAATCGACAAGTTACATGATTTCCAATATAATTATAGATCCATCTAAGATAATTTATTTAACATAAATTTCTATAATTTCTAACACAAATTTATTTAACATAAGCTTCTAGAATTTCTAATATAAATTTATCGTAAAAAGAGGTATCATTTTTAATTTACAAAATATTTTTTATGACGTCATTTAATCTAACCATGGAAACAATGTAAACAACCATGGAAACAATAAAGAACGAATATTGAAAAGACAATTATGTTAGATATTGAATATTTATTTCAGTAGTTTGTGTAATCATGTGAAACGGCGCAAGTTCCCCCCCCCCCCCCCCACGGATTTACTTTGGTCCAAATTTGTAATTAATTTCTAAAAAGAAAACATAGCAAACGTGATAAAGCAAAATATTAGAATCAAAACTTTTCAAATTTTTTTTTGACCGCATGACTTTTTTGGAAGGACCCATTTATCACCTAGTTCTGAGAGAAATATTTCCAGCTCAGAAGCCGGGAATAGTAAGCGAGAAAGTAGGTAATTCTTCTAAACATGAATCTAAGTATTTGGCTTACGTAGGTGACTCGGGGGGGGGGGGGAGATAACAGTGAGTTATCTGGTACATCCAAACCAACTGGTGCGGCATGCAGTAACCCGGAATTTTCAGGTGACAACTTTAAAAAAGCTATAAGAGCAACCCAATATGGACGATGGCGGATAAAAAATCTTAGAAATGATTACTAAAAAAGAAGACAAGAAAAAAGGAAAAAGGGCGTAAAGAAACAAGAGAAAGAAAAATAGATAGTGATGAAAGAACAATTTCTCAAATGTAAGGATTAATATCAATGAAAGGGAAAATTTTCAGTATCTGATTTCAAACAGTGTTTTACGAAACTATGAAAAGCTCAAAATACACCTTAATATGTAACCTTAAAGGACTACTCTTGCTTATAGCATCAATAACTATTGGGTTTACCTCTTGTTTTTAAATTGAAACTGAAGCCCTTCTATTATCAACAATTACCATATCTAGTCTTTAATAACATAACTCTTCATTTTATGAGTCAAGTTTAATTTTTATATACAAACTTGCTTTAAAGTATTTGAGAAAATTAAATTATACAATAAGTTTTTAGTGCATGTAAAAAAAAAAAAAAAATAGGTTTATTGTTTTAATTTATATTTTTTTATTCCTTAGCTATTTCCCTTTACTACACAAAACTTCTTTCAATTCATTTGAAGAAACAAGAATTCAAAATTCTATTATCAACATTTTAAGGTACACCTCCATATTTTTAGGTACAAGTTACCTGCAGAGAACAGGAATTTCATGTTCTTATTTGTCTTCATTTCCACCTATTGAAATAAAAAACTAAAATAAAAAAATTGTGTTATAATCCAGAAATATAATTTGTGTCCAACCGAAGAGTCTTTTTTTAAAATAGCCATTGTGGCTTTTTTTTTAAATCAAAAAGTGTTTTAAATAAAATTGATTAATCGAAATTCCCATTTCCAGACTTTTCTTATATCAATTAATCGGTTTCCGTTAAATTCAGTTAATCGAAAATTCAGTATAAAGTATTCCGATTGAATAATTTCGGCAAACATTATAGTTATTACATTTACGATTAATATTTGGGTAAAGTATTTTAGTAAAACCCTCCTGCAGTATCATCAGATTTCGATTACAGTGGCGTTCAGGATCCTCCTCCGGTGTCTTCGATAAATAAAAGCTACTTAGAATGTAACTGACTTTTAGTAAAAGACGAAAAATTTAGACAGCTAAGAGTTCGATACTTGTGCTAATGGAAATAACTAATGGCAACAGTTTAAGTTGTGACTTAGGGCCTAATTTCTAATTCTTTAATAATTTTAAATAATTAATAATCTTTGATTTTAATAAATTTAAATTAAAAGAGTGCGTAGGTTTATCTTGAGAAAAAATATTGTCAAGTAAAAAATACGTCAAAAGAAAATATTGTGTGCGTAAAAGTTTTATATAAAAGCCTTTTTTTTTAAACATATTAAGTATACAAAGTTCAACAGTAAAAAAGACATTTTTTCAAATTGACGCTTAAACAAACTCACAAATATTTGGCTAAATTTTAACGAGTCACGAAACCTCTTTATTCAATAACTTAAACTAGCCTAAAGGTTTACTTCTATATAAGGTTATTTCTATCTTTAAAAAAACTATTTAGTTTTAAAAGCCATAACATATGCCTAAGAATTCATCTCCTAAAACTCACTTTAACAGAGTAGTTAATAGTGACAGCATTGTAGCAGAGAAAACTATGCAGGACAATACTGAGGATCACTGAAGATCGCTATTGCTATGTTAAATAAACCTAACTAGTTATTTAGTTTGTATAACAATAATAATAACAGTAGTAATAATGATGATGATGATAACGATAATAATACTGATAATAATATATTCGCTCTACTTATAAGACGCTGTATTGAACACTCTTATTAGAAATATTAACATAATTTTCTACAAATATATATATATTTTCAGATTCTTTCATTTTCGGGTTTTCCTCCGCTGCAAACTAATTTTTAAGCTTCCACGTTTGTATTCGTCACTTTTGGTAATGCATCGATTTGTAATTACCGTTTCTGTGCTTGAAATTTCATATCCCATATTTCTTCTCAATGATTTTTTAAAATTTCAGTTTTAGCAAGCACCCACAAGAAAATCCGAAAATATAGTTAAAAAAAAAAGAAAAGCAGAAACTTTTAAAATAACCTCCACTTCTTTCCGCTTCTGAAACCAGTTAATAACAATTACCGTTTCTCAATAATCTTCTATAAAAAGATCAAAACAATAGAAAAGGAAATCATAAGAGTGCATTTAGTAACACCTGGAAAAAAGTTGGCGTATGAAAACCGATACTGACACCCAGAATTTAAGTTCAAAAGACTGAATAAAAGGTGATGTAAGCAAAAAAATGCTTGTCCAAACGGAAAAAGTAAATTTTAGTGATGAAAAAAAACTCGAATAAATAAACGGAAGAATCTCGAGTAAAATTTAGGTCTGAAATGTATAGAATAGTAGAAGCGTTGGTATTTGGGCTGATTTAATTTTAATGTAGTAGGTTTGTGCGATGTTTACACAAGTCGAATTAACCAATACACCTTAAAACACAAAAAAATATAACAACACAGAATGGAAAACGACAATGCACAAAAAGTTGTTTGAGAAAAAAAACAAAAAAAAACAGTAAAAGTAAAAACTTAAAAATTAAAGAATTTAAAATTTTTGAAATTATAAGTTCTTGTGGCATGATTCAATCACTTTTTCCCTAAAGCGTATTGGTTTACTGATCAGATCGCAGAAAGATCTAGATAAATAATTGGTTAACAAAAACTCGCCACAAATTATATAATTCTCCATCCAAAATCTTTAAAATCGAGTTAATACAATTTTAGAAAGATTTATTCCTATATTCAAATAAAGAAGTCAGAGCAGAAAAAAAGTCAGATAATAGGAAGTTTGAAAAGAATAATCTTTAAGCGTCACATGATTTTCGCGAAGAACTTCAATAAACAGAATGTATAAGTACTTTGAAAGCCACGGCATAACAACAGTTTTAAGAGAAAAAAACAACCTTACAAGACTGATTTTTCTTAAATATATAAAACAGAAAGTTCATCGGATTCATTTCTAATCATCACTTTACAAATTTGGCCAAAAAATTTGTAGAAATTCGAAAAAAAGTTATCAAAGGAAAGATATTTATTTTTTTTTTCAAACTTTAATAAAAACTTTAATACAAAATTAAACATGCATATAAATAAACAGCGCAAAAACGTGAATTTTGATAAAAGGCGCAAAATAAAAATAATAACCACCTTATAAATAAAATAACAACCTTGCAAATAAATAGCACTAAAATTAGCCATCGTACATAAATATATGATAAATCGAAAATATTTATAAAAAGATACAAGAGCATAATTAGAAATATTAATACAAAAATATAAATATACGCAATATTACATACGATTATCAACAAAAAAAAAATCAAGAATAAAATCGAGAAAAAAAGACCAACAAGAGATAATAACTTTTAGTTTTAAGATCAGACGATCAAAATGGACTTTTTTTTTTCAGTACTAATTAGGAACTTCAAAAGACTTACATTAAGGCTTTGATTTAAGTCTTAATATTAATTAATAATAAAAAAAAAATAAAGAAAATGTAAGTAAAAATACGGAATTTGCGATTTCTATTGCATTTCCAATTCATAAAACAAGAGAAAATTATCTGAAGTTGGCATAGTGATCAAACGAGTCCAAGTACTCTTGTAAAGCTCTGTAGCAGAATTCATATTGTTCCTAATAGAAAATAAAAAATTATTGTTGCTTCAGTAAAAGGTTACTTATCAGCAACATTTTATTTTAACATTCGGTCAAAGAAACTGAAACTACTTTAAATAAAGATACCTTGGTTTGAACCATTGCTGTTCGTTGCTGTCTTATTTTTTTTACAGTTTGATAAACATCGATAAGTCCCTCGACTTTAACTCGCTCAATCAAGTTTGTTAATGCAATAAAAACACCAGTTCTACCAACACCAGCACTAAACGAAGCGAAGAGCAATTTTTAAAGAACAAACAAAAAAACATAACCGTGATCATTTGTGATCACAGTGTTACACGAATTATCTTAAAGAAAATCAATTTTTCTCTTTTACACGACTTATAAATACCATATTTCCATTACCCTTTTCATTTTCGTACCTATTAAGCATTTCGCTATTCAGTTCATATAGTCTTATTATCTGAGAAATTGTGAAATAATATTTATTTCATGTAGTATAGTAGCAAACAATTACTTATAGTAAATAGAATCATTTGTAATTAATCTAAACAACCAAACCCACAAAAAAAAACAAAATAATTTTTACCTGCAATGCACAGTGGTGCATTTATTGTTTATCGAGGTATTCCACCTCTGCACCTGCCCAATGAGCTCTATTAAGCCGAAACCAGATTCAGGAGTAGCTGTGTCTGGCCAAGTTGTAAATTGAAAATGTTTCAAATCAAAAGAATGTCCAGCCTGAACACAGGTTATTTAAACAGTATTTCCATTCAGAAACAGTAAAGTTTTAAAATAAATGTAAACACACAACAAACTTGGGCTGATAGACAATAACCTACCTCGGTATTTGTTAATTTCAATTCGCGTACAACGTAATCACCAAACGTTGTTTCTGTTATTAATTCGATAATAAAATGCTCGATTTTAAATGAAATTTTCTGCGGCCAATAGGGATAGACCTTTACCTACAGAACATTAATAAAACATCAATAAAAATAAAACATTAAGCATATAACATTTACAACATAAAACTATAATATAAAATATATGTACCATAGGATTATAACAAAAAAAACATTACATTTAAAAACTTTGAAAACTCTTTACAAATTAACCTCACCTGACCACTTTCTTTTTCTTTGGATAACATAACAATTGTTCCACACCTCTGTTCCCAAATCATCCTCCAGAAATCTCCTACAGTTGATTCTAAAGGTGCTTGCGTTGCAATAAAAAAGTCCTTACATGCATAACTATCAACATGGTTAGCATTGATGTAATCACTACCATCAACACCTATTCTTTGACTAAGCTTCACCCTGGTATCATCATAAGGATAAACATTCTTATATCGGTTTTTTGCTTGATTTACAGGTCGATTTGCAACATTAAATTGATCTTTCTTTTCAGATTTTGCAAGGCGAATGAATTCTTCCATTATGCCAGTCATACCTTTGCAAAGTTAAAGCAAATACTTTTATAAAAAAAGGGATGCACCAGGACAGACCAAGTAAATTTGCTTGTTTTTTTTAAACCAAAAAATAAAATTTTCCAAGAAATTATAGGAGTAGAATTGGACTGTAATCCTATTGATCAGTTTAACTTTTATTCTATTACTTATTCAATATTTGGAATGGAAAAAAAAGGTAAATATAAATGACAACTTTTTTTACTATAGAAGAATAGAAAAACTTGTTGAACTGCCTCTATATGTATATTCAAATACTAAAATGTAATCAGTCTTTATTGTCAGTTTTTCTTTTTTTTCAGTTTAAATACAAACCAATTTATTACACACACATTTAGACTTAGTCAAAATAATATTATGTGGATTACAGACATGAGTTTAATATTGTCATAATATAGATTTACATGTTAGCTAGCATAAAATAATGCATGAATCTACAACATAAATGAATTAAACACACCTGAACCCTGAACAACCTGTGATAAACTTTTAATATATTCCCTGAGTTCAGCAGCTTCAATTTCAGTTTCACCTGAATCTAAGTAATCCAGTAATGCATAATGTATGAAAATGTATTGATCTTCTGTTTGAACAAGAAGACAACGCTGCTCCCTTTAAAATAATAAAATACACAGATTTACTATTCAAAGTTGTTTGCCAATATAATGTGATAAAAATAAAATTCACATCAATATAAGAGCAATATTTACAATATTGCAAAAACATTCATAACAATTACATGGGCTGTAATAACAAAGGAAATAAATCCTTTATCATTCAGCTAACAAGAGAAACAAACCTTATATGTGAAACATTAGCAAATATGGTTATTTCTTGTTTTTTCTTAATCTGTTTTATTTGGGTATCAATAGTGATATAGGTACCTGTACGACCAACACCAGCTGAACAATGAATAATCTAAATTTAGTAAGATTTTCAATCAAACCACATTTCATGATTCAAGCTTTATATTAAGAATACTATTGGAAAAAAAGAAAAAAAACAAAAAAACAAACAAAGTAAACATACTTTTGTACAAGGTTTAGTAAAAAATCTAATAAAGTTGAATAAACATACTGTACGCTGAATTCTATTGTTTTCTTTCCATTTGTTGACCTTTCTGATGAATGCCAACAATGTTGATGGGTCATTTGGTACACCAAAATCTGGCCAGGCAGTGAAATGAAATTGCTTCACAATGCGTTCAACTGCTTGACCAGTTCGTGTGACATGAAAAGTTCTGACAACATGATCTGGAAATTCGTGTGTCTCTGTTGCTGTTAGTACAATATCTTTTACTGACAAATATCCACTTTCAGGCCAGTATTGAGCACATTTAACACGGCCTTTTTCCTCCAAACGAGTCAACTAAAATTAGTTCTGCAATTTATTTAACAGAGAAAATTTACAAAATTAATAAATTTATGTTAATCAGAATAAAGCAATAAATTATCGTGAAATCATTAAGTTTGTACTCATAAATCTTGAGAGCATTAACTTTTTTTTTTTTTGTATATTTTGTTACTTGAATATATTTCCTAAAAAAAATTAAAAATACTTAAAAGCATTTAAAAGGAAACTTTAAGCTTATAAAACAATTTTTATACCATCACAATAGTCATGGATTCTGTTTCCCATACCATTCTCCAAAAATCAAAAACAGTTTCAGGTAATGGACCTTGTGTTGCAATATATTCATACTCATGTTCATACCCTGTAATAAAAAGTCAATTGAAAGGTTAATACATATTGAAATTCTTAATCAATATTGTAGCAAGAAGATGGAAAAGAAGAATGAGCAAAACCCTGTATTTGAAAAAAAACCCTGAAATTGTGTACATTTGAGAGGGAAAAATAAAAACTGAAAATAATGATAAAAATACACAAGCTAATCTGATAGTAACAAGTAATAATAGATATACAGGTTAATTTTACAATGACAAAAAGAAGATTTGATACTGCTACAAAATAATAATAGTAATAAAAATAATCTTATAACAGCAAGACAATGATTTGATAGTGGTGAAAAATAAACATTAAAAAAGGTAAAATAGAGAAGTACATTGGAATTAATAAAAAAAAACATAAATAATTGCTAGTTCTTCACAGGTCAGGGGGCCCTAATTTAAAAGCTATTGTGCAATTCAAACAAATTTTGCTGCAAGTATGATAATTTTGGCATAAAATATGCTTTTTTTTTTTAAAAAAAAAGGCCCAGAAAAACTCTTTAAACTGAGTTCTTGTTATTAAAAGGGGAAAAAATTTAAAAATTTTAACATAAAAATTTTAACATGACTTTTTTTGTAATAAAGAAAGACTTTTTAAAGTACAATTTTTTAAAAAAGCACTTTTTTCAACTTTCATTCAATTTTCTAAAAAATAGCAAACTTTAAAGAAAGAAAAAATAAAAACAATTCAATCCAACCTTCTATATAGTTAGCATTTATATAATCACTTGTAGGATCATTATCAATCACAGAAAGCTTAATTCGAGTATTATCATAAGCTGGTACATTGTGATATCGGTTCTTTATATTGTTATCTGGAAGACGAGAACAACTATATGGAAAGACAAGTTCTCGATTAATCATTGAATATTCTTGTGAAAAACCATAATTGCCATTTGCCTTTAATCTGTTTACATGATCCTCAAAGTCTTTAGGAGCAATAGGTGCATAGCGATCTTTAAAAAACACACAACAAAAAATCACTAAACTTTTAACAGCAAAAATAAAAACAAGAAGCAGAACTTTACTTAGTGTCAAGCTGTAAGTTAAGTTAAGTAGGTCTGTGTGGTTTTAAGATTTTATATTTAGTTGAACTTAGGTTGATTTTAAAAGTTTTGGATATTGTTTTAGTTTTGGTTGGTTTTTTTGGTGGGTTTTTTTATGCTCAATTTTAATTGAATATTTTAGATTTTAGGTGGTTAAAGTGCATTTTAGTAGAGATCAAAAACTAATTTTTCATCTTTTGTAAAAAAGAACAATTTGCAAAATAAGTTCTTCAAAATACAAAATTTTAAAGCCATCATTTTACAAAAATAATTTCTGCAGCAAAAGTTTAATCTGGGAAGCTGAATATTTGTTAACTGCAAAATCAGTAAAAAACTGGTGAATCACTTTAAAACTAACTAGTATATATATATCAGCTTGAATTTGCACATAATCCAGCACCTCTGCACCATGCTCAGATTTACACCTGTTTTATTTAGGTTAACAGCTCTTTATAATTCTTCTGTTTTAAGGCAATCAAGGTTGAGTTAAATCTGCTTCATTGGTCAGTAGTAATTTCTCAAGTACTGACTTTCGCACATTTAGCTCCAGCGGAACTTTATAGAAAAAGGGTGTCAAAGCTTTTGCAAATTTTTGAAATACTTCGAAAACTAGCGGAAAAAACTTGTGCCTATCAAGTTTTTGGCTTCATTGAAGTTTTTAAATGATTTTTTTCTTCAGAGCTTCAAAACGCCTTTTCTTTTTCTTGCCATATTTTAAAACACATTTTAAAAAATGAAATCAGTTTCTTAAATACAATTGTTTTTATTTTGTCTTTAAAATTAAAAACAGTTGGTTTTTTATTTTTTTCCACACAGGCCTATTAGTAATATGTTAACCTATTATTACCATTATATTATTACCATTACATTATTACCATTATATTATCACCATTATATTATCACCACTATACCATTACCATTATATTATTACCATTATATTGGAAGATAAAAGTGTCACCTATTCCTACAGGAGATATTGCTCTAAACGACTTATTTTTAATTGTGATATCTTTTGGTAAGTTTTCACTTTGAGTTCTTCGACAATGAAAATACAATATAATAAGAATAATAACCATTAGAACAAATACAATAGGAACAACTATAGCAGCAATAGTCCCACCACCTGTAATAAAAAAACACTTTGTAATTATGACAACCACATAATGGGTAAATTTAAAAAAATAAAAATAACTTTAAAAACAACCATCAAAAAAAAAGAAGACTTACTTATCCCACTATCAAGAGTTTTAATTGGACCGTAATACCCTGTTGTCTGATACTTCTGATCTGTCACATAGCCACGTAAAAACACAGTGTAGTAAGTTCCTGGTTCAAGAGCTGGATTTTGATCTTTTTTTTTGAAAAGAAAAATATTAATAAAGTTTTTTTCTTTAATTCCTTTTTATAATTTAAAATTGAAAATAAAATTAAAAAAAAAAATACAAAGAAACTTTAAAGTAGCAAAGTGAGCATTCCATATGGATTAAAACTCAGATTTAACATTTTAATGCTGCATTAAAAAACATTTTAGTATTTTTACCTACCTACCAACCTACCAACATACCTAACCTACCTACCCTACTCTACCCTACCCTACCCTACCCTACCCTACCCTACCCTACCCTACCCTACCCTACCCTACCCTACCCTACCCTACCCTGCCCTGCCCTGCCCTGCCCTGCCCTGCCCTGCCCTGCCCTGCCCTGCCCTACATACATACATACATACATACATACATACATGTTTAAAACAATTATAAAACAATTTTAAACTTTATTAGATATACTATTTACTAATAAATGTGGAATATGACTTTGTTTTGTTTTTATTTGTATGAATCTTTTTAATCATTATTTTGTATGAATACAAAACGGTATAAAAATAGTAAAATTTTAAAGGGAAAGGGAGGTTTTATCTTTATCCCGTTAAATTTTAGAAAAGCACCGCAACTTAATAACAAATTGTTCATTTTGAATCTGGGTTTTAATCAAGAAAGATATTTTATAATTAATACCTACAGTAAATCTGTAGCTAAAAAAAGACAGAAAGGCATGTAATAAATATAATAGTGCTTTAAAACAAAAAATCATTGATGAGTAAAGAGATAGAACAGCACAAAGTAAATTATGTAAATAGTATAAAATATTACAAGTTTATTAGTTAATAAAAATAAAACCAAAAGAACTGTTGAAGTTTGTGAAAGCTCACAGAAATTGGATGGTAGAACAGTGGAGAAAAATATGGTTAGGTGAGTTGAAATTTAACCTGAAAAGTCCAGATGGTAAATGAAATCTGAAAAGACCAGGTGGCATACAATTAAAAAAAGTGTACACTATTGGAACCATGAAACATGGAAGTGACAAAGGCTTGATGGTTTGGGGATGCTTTTCAGGATTTTCAGGATCCGACCACTCTGTTGCATAGAAGGTAAATATGGGATTCAATTCTGCAGAATCAAATGTTACCTTTAATAGATGAAAATTAATAGATGATTTCCCTCTCAAATGTACACGATTTCAGGGTTTTTTTTCAAATACAGGGTTTTGCTCATTCTTCTTTTCCATCTTCTTGCTACAATATTGATTAAGAATTTCGTTATGTATTAACCTTTCAATTGACTTTTTATTACAGGGTATGAACATGAGTATGAATATATTGCAACACAAGGTCCATTACCTGAAACTGTTCGACTTCCTTCGCCCCTACAGTGGAATGTTCCAACACAAAAAAAATTCCAAACAAACATTTAAACTGATTAAATCAAATTTAACTGTTTACATTTTAGTAAAGACCCATTAGGAAATGTGTCAATAAATGATTTGTTTTTAATCGTATGACAGACATTGTAGAATGGGAATCAATAGAGAGCACTCTGAAATTTAAAAAAAGTTTGTGTTTTAGGACACCCTATTAAACATAGTCAATATTTTTTTAAAAAAAAAAAAAAAAGTTTGATACAAATAAAATGATTGCAACAGCTGGCGCAATCTCTTAAACTAAACCCTATTGAGAATTTAAGGAAGCAAAGGGATGATAATGAATTTGCATGGAAAGTTCAGAAATGCTGAAGAATTGTATCAGGAACTTCAAACTGCCTATTTACAAATAAAACAAGTTTATATTGACAAACTTATGGAGTCTATACCTCATAGGTCTACTAAGGCTATTGAGAACAATGGATTTGCCATCAGTTACTGATCAAATATGATTTTGAATTTATACTTTAAAAAGTTCATTTAGTTTCAAAGTAGAAAAATAATGCAACATTTTTCCTTTCTGCAATTTTTTATCTAAATCAGTATTTTTTTTGTATTGAAATCAAAATAGTTGATGTACTATAAATTGTTGATGTGCTATAAAATAGTTGATGTACTACAAAATAGTTGATGTACAACAGGATTTTTTAAAAAAAATTTTTAAGGTGTTTCCTTAGTTTTAGTGTATAGTGCACATACATAACAATGACATAATTTTTTGATGTTGTAACATTGCAATGTAATTTTTGATATTGTATCAATTGCCAAGCATTAAAATTTTTAAAAAATTTATAACCAATTTTCTAGATTTAATGTTACTTATTTGATAATTAAAACTGAACAACTTAAATGCTGCATAAATACCCAAAGTATAAGTACTTTTTAATGCAGCAATCAAATGTAATGTAAATGGAATATAATGTAATATAACTGTAATAAAATGTAATATAAGTGGAATGTAATGTAGTGTAAATGTAGTGTAAATGTAATATATATGTAATGCAAATGCAATCCAAATCTAATTTAAATGTAATGTTATGTAAATAGAATATAATGTAATGTTAACTAAACGCCATTTTTTATAAATAGAATGTAAAAAAGTTAAAATATTCAATGTTCTTTAAAACAAGTAAGCTTTTAATATGCTATTAAAAATAAGTATGTTGAATGTGTTATTAAAAATAAATATATAAATGTGTTATTTGTAAAAAATCTATTTAACTTATGTGATTAAAAAATCATACTTTTAAAATAACTTGTTTAACTTTTTTTCTATTTATGAACCATACAAAAAAAAAAAAAAAAAAAAAAAAAAAAAAAAAAAGAAAAAGAAATAATTAGCAATTCTTGATATCATATATACTGGAGTATAAACAAATTCAGTGTTTAAATTGACTTTCTATTTTTAAATGGAAAGAATAGTTAATTGTTTTAATCCATGTATAAGTCAAAATGAATTTCACACAGAATAATTTTTTTGTCTTCTTACATTCTTAAGGAATATATAACAAGTTTTTAAGTTCAAATAAATAACAACAACAACAAAAAAAAACAGAAAGTGATTTAAAAAATTTTTTAATATAAAGTTTGTTAGTGAACTGTGAAATAATAAATACTGTCTTTTTTTTTTAGTATTAGTATCAATGAATTTTTAATTGCTTTGCTATCTTGTTTACAACATGTTGTGGTTTAAAAAAAAACTTTTAGCTTTCCCATTAAATTGAAATTAGTTTTAAAAATGTCAAAAGAATCAGCACCTTATATTTACTATATCTGAATCCACACTTACTAGTCAAACATATGTTGAGGAGTGCTTACAAATACATTTTTTACCTTTTATTAAATCGCATGACAATCAGGGAAGGAAAAAAAACTAGGTTTTTTTAAAAAAAGACTCCAGCCCAGTGGTTTTTTTTTGGGTTTTATTTGTTTGTTTTTTTTTAAACTACCGTACTTTTATACCTAGTTTTGGTTCACAGATAAAAATGCTAAAAATAGCACTTTTATTTTTTCATTTTTAGATTTTAGATATAAATTGAACCTTTCGAAACAGACTGTTCCTTTTCAGCAATTTAAATGAAAGCTGAAACTTTAAGGATAACCAAACAATTGATTTTTTAAAATTTAACTTGAAGTTGGAAGAAAAAGAGGATGTAAGTGGAGAAAGTTTCTGAGATTGTGTGATTATTGTAAACTGAAGATCAGTAATTAAGTGGAATATATTTATACAAATCTAGAAAAAAAGCAAGACAAAAGACAAACATATAAACCAGAATATATTGGAAGCTCAATGAACAGTAGTAGTGTTGTTTCTAATGTTTCAAATGTGTGAAATGTGTTGGTTTCTGTAAGTTCGATTTCCACCCAACTCAAGCAAGTAAACTGAAACCTTCTAATCTGAACAATTTATTTGTCAGATTTTACCTATCAATAAGATAGATAAGAGTAAGAACTTGAAAGCAAAAACCACACTGGTTATTTACCAAGATGGGTGGTCAAGTATTCAGAATCATTCAATGATTGCCCACTCAGTTCATGATGGAAAAAAGATTTTTTTGCACAATATTGCTGATTCTGGAGAAGAGAAGAAAACTGCAGATTAATGCTTTACGATACTCAATGAAGCAAAAGTAGTGAAAAAAAAAACGGTATAGAAAAGATGTGTTTACTATCTACACAAATATTGAGGTCAAAATGGTGAAGACGAGGGAACTGGCTCTGAAAGAATATCCAGTAATTCTGACATGGATGCAGTGCTCTTGAATGTAACAGTCATCTTAAAGCTGATTGTAGAAATCTCAGAAATCTTCATCTTTCCTATGGAGCTGCTATCTTGCCTGTCATCTGCCTATCTTGCCTGTTAAAGAAGAAAAGAGAATGCATGCCACAGTTGCCCAACATTGGAACTTGCAGGTTGCACGCTTAGAGATCTACAAGCAGAACTACAACATTTATTCCAAGATCTGGGAGGGAAGATTAAGTATTTGATTGACAATATTGAATTATGTAAAGAAGCAAGAAACTTTCTTGAATAAATAAAGACATTTGGTGCTACCCTAGACAAAATGCTAGGAGAGTCTTGTCATATTTGTGATGCTGTTAACATCTGATATTCACTGATGAAGAACAATTATCTGACCCACCAATTTGATGCAATTAAAGAGATTTGGAACAGGTATTCAACCTTTTATTTTTTCTGGCTAACATGATGGATCACCACTACCTTGATGAGTGGAAGCCACCAATGAATCCAGGACAACGAAATACAAAGAATGGCTGGTGGAAAGAGACTACTAATTTGATTAGTTTACTATTAGTTTACTGTATAAGCTAACTCTCAAGTCAGGAATTGTTCCTTAAAGGTATGTTTTTGCACACTCTGCAGATAAGACATGAGCTGACTTATCTTTTACAAATGAACATCCCAATGATGTTCATTTGTAAAAGATAAATCAGCTCATGTCTCTCACAGTGACAATTTATCCAATTTTTGGCATCTCTACACTCCTGCTGTCCAGCCATTTGGGTTCATCTAGACAAAGACCAGGAACCAGTTGGGTTCAGAGAAGATAATCAAGCTGGTAAAGATCTACAAATCTCTCCATAACTCTGATGAAAAGGTAAACATTTTGAAAAATAAAAAAGTAAAAATAAGTCAATAAACAAACAAATAAATAAACAAAACACAACTAAACCAAAGTAAAATCCGAATGAAATGAATTCTGCAGTTCATTTAAATATCAGTAAAACTTAAATATTATTATGCTTTTAGTTTACCAAAAAAAAGTATTCTGGAATGATCAGAGGCTGGAGACTTGATATATAGCTCATTTTTTAATAAAAGACAAAATATTTGTAACAATTTTTGAAAAGTAATGCATAAATAGTTTTTGATAAAAATGAATGAATTAAAAAGCTATAGACTTGATTTAATCCCAAACAATCCTTTCTATTATTGGCCTGCAAAAAACACTTTTTTAAGTTTTGAAGGTGAGAAAAGTTTTAATTTTTATAATTAAAACTCTAAAAAACCTTTTTATTGATGGGTTTTTTTAATGGCAACTCTGATGATAATGAATCTGTGTTCTGACATGATGAAGTTTCAGATGAAGATCCAATTTTGAAAAATGTTGTCTGGATAAGGCATAAATATCAAACTTATTTAATCACTTAAAAATGTTTCTGAAGAATTTACAAGAAAACTTTAGGACTTTGTTGCACCCAAAAAATGCTAAACTGCAACCTGTAGGATCTTTCTAAAAGTATTCTGAGATTTGGTCAAAAAAAAAAAAAAAAAAAAAAAAAAAAATTTGGTTTTAAAGAAATAAACAAAAAAAGAACTGATTGATGATTTTTTAAATGCTAGAAAATGCTAGATTAAATATAGTTATGCTTATGAAAGTTTTGTTAATTAGTACATGGTAGTCTTACTTTAGTATTACTGATTAGCCTGGTGCTATAAGTTATTTATAACTGGTGTATAAAAGAAAGCCAAAACTATAGAAAATTTTATGCATGATGGAAAGAAAAAGGTTTGAGCATCATTTGTTTGCTTTTAAATTATATTAAAAAATCTTTTTAAGTAATTGAAGATCTTGCTAAAAACTAAAAGCCACATGATAGTCTTCAAATTTTCTAAAAAAATTCTTAAAAAACATTTCAAAAAAACTAAATAAATTTGACATTTATGTTTTACCATTTTATACAGACAACATTTTAATAATCTACTTCACCTAAAACTGAAGAAGGCAGCTATAATGCTATCTCACATCAGTTTCATCATAAACTATTACTAAATGGATTTTACTGAATCTGGTGTGAAATCAAATTTAAAATCTCTGAATTGATCTTCAAATATCTTCCATACAGTGGATGCGTATAAAGGAAGTGAATATAGTGGATGTGTATGGGTTTTTGGACAAAAACCTATAAAATTTTTATTTTTAAAGCTTTCTAAGTTGTTGCGCATATCCCACAGATGAAATTTTTTTTTAAATTTTTTAAAAATGAAAACAATTTTCTTGATTAAATCTAATAATGAAAAATTATGAAAGTTACAAGATTTTTAGTTTATTGCTTTTGCAATCATAATAAAATTTGCTTTTAACTATTAGGATTAAAAAAAAAATCTTGACTTGGTAAGTCAACTTGGCATTCTAAACTGTATAAATCTTGTCTTGTAAACTAATAGGGTACTTAAATTTGCTGCAAATTAAACTAAGATGAAAAAAGTTGACACCTGCTTCCATCATTAATAAAAATAATCAAATATTATGCAAATAAATGTAAAAATAACTAAAAAATAAAACAAAACTTTAAATTACTTAAAAAACAAAGTAAGTTTATCACCTTGTGAAGATCTTCTTTTACGTGTAAAAGATTCACCAACTACAAATGTTTTAGCATTTTTATCAGAAATTGTTCCTGCAATGTACACACCATCCAGATTATTCTCTAAGTCATCATTTGAGTAACTATTTGGGATTTTTGATGGAAGAGAATCACTTGTCAACTTTCTTACAACAATGGAATATTTTCTGAAAATAAAGGTTTTCAGTAATCTTATTTAACAATTTAAAGATTTATTCAAGAATTAATTACAAACTACTAAACTATCATTTTTTCTGTTTTTAAATTTTATCAACTCAAATTGTTGATCCAAATACTATCTTTCAATCGCATCATAAAAGAATCAACAAATGCCTTACTTAACTTCACCATTATCATCTGAGAACCAAACAAGTTCTATTTTGAATGAACTTTTTGTGATGCTTTCCTTTTGAACAACAGGCAGCTCACCAATATAAGGAAGAGGTGCTAAAAAGTTAAACAAACTAAAAAATATGTTTAGCTCTGTTTTATGTTACAGCTACAAACAGGAGGTAATAAAAAGTGGAAGGAAATAAAATTTTTAAATAATTATAATTTAAATAAGTTTATGTTCTAAGAAATATTGATACTAAAAAAAATTATAAAAATCATTTATTTTAAACAATTTTAAACAAAATTAACCAAAATACTTAATTTTAGACAAGCAGAGTATCTACATATTTTATAAAAACAATGTTAAATTAAAAACTTAATTTTAGTTAAATCTGATATACAATATTCAGCACCTATTCTATATTTTTAGGGTCTTTTAAAATAGTTTCTTTCAAATTTTTCCATTCGGAATATTTAACCAGTTTTTAACCAATTTTTTTCTACTTACAAAATAATTTTTGAAGAAGAATACAAAAAAAAAAATTTTGAAGAAAAATACAGAAAATACAGTTGTTCACTATTATCTACATTCAGTTTCTTTTATTTCCCATTAAAACGCTATTTAAAGTTTTACTGAAAAAAAAAACAAAAACAAAAAAAAAAAAAAAACATTGGAGAAAAAATTGTACTTTCTAAAAAATCATTTTAGTTAACTTTTTAAATTCTCTAACAAGTAATTTTAATAACGTCCATCAAAATGGATTATTATTCAAATCTAGTGATAACAGCATTTGAAATTTTACCATAAAAAAATTAAATTATACTTTCTTTTTTTATTATACAAAATGAAATTTATTTGGACAAATATCAGGAAGCTTTATTGAAAACAAACTGGTAACTAATGACAGCAGAAAGTAATCCCAACATTCTCCTTGATTATTTTCTCAAACTTTTTTCATAACTTGTAATTAAAAAGTTTTTCCTTAACAAATAAAAATGCTTTTCAAGGCCTTAAAAAGAAAATCTACCATATGTTTTACATTTTGATGAAAGAGGTTTTAAAACCATTTTTTTTCTTTTGAAAAATTGTCTTTTTTCTTTTTTTTTTTTTTGAAATTATACTTGATGAAACTTGTCTTAAATGCAAATTAGAATGAGAAAAATTCTATAACAATTCTATGAACTGTTACATGGCTACAAATAAAAATTTATATCAAGATGTACCACCCGTAACTATTCTTAAGAAATTTTTAAAAAACACTTTGATAGCTAATTTCTTTTGTGGAATGCCTTCATCTAGGTTTAATTGGAATATGTGGGGTTAAGAAGAAAGAGAAAATAAAAGTTCCATTTTTAACTGCTTGTTTTTGCATAGAGTATTTACTTTGATTTTCTTAAATTCTTGCTGATATTTAAAATAATTAAGAAAAACTTAAAAGACACTAAACTAACTTTTTAAAAACTTAAAACATTTTTAAAATATGAATTTTGATTTTTAGAGCTCCAGTTATGAGATTCAAAACATGAAAGTATAAGGTTAACTAAAACCAACTCATTTAGTGCTAAGAAAATAACTCCAACACTCATTGTTACCAAAGATATATCCCCAAATAGCGCTATTAAGTTTAGCCAGCTAGGTGGGAAACTTCTGCTCATAAGAAGATGTAGATTTGATTTTGAACTTTTACTAGATCCCTTTTTAGGAATAACTTTTTTATCTTCAAGTTATCCATTTATAGAGCCATTAGTTGCACAACTTTTTAATGAACCTCTTTAAATGCTTAACACTCAGCTCTTTGACATACAAGTGCAGTGCAAGCATGCAAAATTTTGCAGCTCTGTGACTTACACAGGTAGCGCTCTTTTTTTTTTTTTTTTTTTTTAGATATAATGAATATTTCAGCTCTGTGAATGCCACATTTAATGTTAAATATGCATTTTCTTGCTTTATCTTTCTTATGACTTACTAGTAGACAATTTCAAGGTCAAGCTTTTGAGATTATTTGTTTTCAATGAGACAAGAAAGGTTTACATGAGCGCTCAAGCACTAAATACTTGTTTTCATTATGACATACATTTTTGACTTTAAGATGAATTTTTTAAAATTTCTATTCATTTTAATTATCTCTTCCATCATGTTATCATTTTATCACTTTAGTAATGGGAACAATTATGGTGGCTTTAATGAAATATCATTAAAACTATGTTAAAGTTTTTAAATAAAAAAAATTTCAAGTGATTTTTTTAAATGCATAAGTTTAAAAAGATTTATATATGCTAAATTAATACTCTCAGATATTTTGAAAGACACAATAGAACATATTTAAGACATAATACTTTTTAAAAGTCATATTACACTATAATTAAATCAAAATATTTTTAAACGTGTTAAATAACAAAGTTAATTAACTTTTTAACAGCCACAATATAATTTACATATAATTAGTATGCAAAGATATTTTAAATTAATGCTCACCTGCTAAATCTGTTGACACAATATAAAATATTGAGTTTGAATATAGTTCATTCTGAACAAGAATTTGAACTGTATATACTGTGTTTGGCTTTAAATCATGAATTATGCAATAATTGGTTTTAATCTGTATGCATTCATTTGTATAGTTGCCCATTTCAGACTTTTTTTTATAACTAATCTAATAAAAGAATTGTTTAGTATAAACGTGTTATTTATTAAAACCACATTAAAATTATTTCTTCTTTAGAATAACCAATAAAAACTAAAGAATTTTTTTGATTATTCTTTAGAATAATCAAAAAAAAAAAACAAAAAAAAAAAACTTTAGAACTTACACTGTAGCCTTTTAAGATACCATTGATTTGATCAGGAGCATTCCATGAAATGTTAAGTGAATTCTCTGTGGGTATTGATTGAAAGTTTTGAACATTGTTGGGAACTAAAACAACACTATTAGACTAGAAATAATATTTTTAAAAAAAATCTAAAAAATGTGAAATAAATCAAATATTTCTGTAAAACAAAAAATCAAGTATTGTTGTAAAATAAAAACAATCATCATAAGAGATGCCTGAATTCAAAATGCAATCACAAAAATAAATAAAATAAATAAAAAAGCTTCGTAAAATTTAATTGCAAATTATACATTTATCTTATAATTATGATAATGATTGGCTACAATTAAAGTTATCTTTAACATTAGTTAAAAGCACAAGTTTTGTTTTAACAACTTTCTGCTTAACTCACATGAAGGTAGTGTGACCAGTTAGTATGAGAAGTTTTATATTTATCTAGGAATTAAATATGTATATACATTAAAATACAAATAAAAAGTAAATAATGTCTAACATATTCTGTTGTTAGGATCAGCAGCAGATGTTGTACTATTTTCATCAACACAATATGGAAGTTAAGTTTTAAATTAGGTTTTATACATTTATGAAGTAAATATAGATGAAGAGTATAAAGAAAGGTGTGACTAGAAATATTTATTATTGGTTAAAAAATATAATATTAAATATAATTAAAAAAAAAAATATATATATATATTATTGGTTAAAAAATATAATTTTGGTTAAAGCATTTGATGTAACAATGATAAGAGCACAAGAATTTAAGGACAATAATTGCATCAATAGCTATGAAAAAGGCAAAACAATAATACACTACCTGCTTCCTTTGTTTGTACTTCAATTGAATCTTTTTCACTTGTTCCAATACTATTGAAAGCAGAAACACTAACTTTATATTTTACAAATGCATTCAACCCAGTTATGGTATACATATTATCTGTTGTGTTAAAATAATTTAAAATGTTTGCATTTTGCCATAAAAGTTGATATCCAATAATTGGATCATTTCTATCCAGAGGTTTCGACCAATTTACAAAAATAGATGTGGAATTAGAAGAATTACTGTAAAACTTAGGTGAATCAGGAACTTCTAAAAGAGTAAAGGTTGTTATCAGCAAATTTATATAAAAAAAGAGAAAGGATTGCTGTTACTGTTTTATGAAATCTGATTTCTTTGTTCTTTCAGAATTTAGAATTTAATAGAGGACTAAAAACAATTTTGCAGAAATTAAAAAAAAATAACAGCATTTAATTACAATTCAAATCATGTTTCATTATCTAATAGCCTTATCAATTCAAGGTTGATAAAAAACTCAAAATGATGAGCTTTACAAGCTAAAAATAATGTGTTACTGATAAAGTTAAAAAATACCAGACCTTGAACAAAAAGCTGGAATGTTTTGTTTAAAGAAAGCACTGAATTATTTGCAATACAAGTGTATAAACCAGTAAAATTCCTGGTTATCTGTGTTATACTTAGAGTAATAGAATTGTTCTTAGTGAGAGTTAAAGAAGTCAAATTCATATTTTCTCCATTGACCCAAAAAAGTGCTGCAGTTGGATATCCTAGATCCTGTGTTGAACATGCAATAGAAAAATTTTCTGAAAATTTGACTTTAGCTGCAAATGATATGTTCACAGAATGAGATAAAACCAATGCACTAGGAGCATCTGTAAAAGAAATTACATATATACACACATATTATAAGAAAATAACAATAATTAAAGCAAAACAAAAATAAATTTATAAATATTATGATAAATATTTCCTAAAAGTAATTTTTCTACTTAGCTTACTCTAGACCTTTTTTTTAAAAAAAACTCACATAAAACAGTATATATATATGTTTATATATATATATATGTTTATATATATATATATATATATATATATATATATATATATATATATATATATATATATATATATATATATATATATATATGTTTATATATGTTTATATATGTTTATATATGTTTATATATGTTTATATATATATATATATATAAATATGTATATATATATATATATATAAACATATTTGAATTTCAGATTAGTGCAATGATGTTCTAAGAGAAGAGACTAATAAAAATTGTTAATTAAAAGCATTATCTTAAAACTGAAACAAAAAACTGACACAAAAGTTTTCACAAAATTATCTGTAAATATCAAAATCATTAAATGCTTGCATTAACTGTGCATATTATATATATAGTTTTTGAAAAATTAACACAAATTTTTATTACTGAAGTTTTTTTAGTATTATTTATTTCTAATCTGGATTTGAAGAAGATATGATGCTACATTTGATAACTCGGCCTAAATAAATAAACAAACTTCATACACAGTATAGATATATTAATTTTTTATATAAATTTTATCACATCTGAAGCTCATTAAAACTCATTGATCCTATTTGCTTTAAAAATATTGAAAATATTTCGATTGCACTCTGAAAAAATATAAAGGATACAGGCATATTAAATGAAACCAAAAATATTAAGATGGACCAAAAAATATAAATGTTATTACTGATATTTCTTAAAACTAATATTTCTACTTAACTCACTCCAGGCTTTAAAAACAAAAAAAACTCACATAAAACAGTCACATTTTGGGAAACGTTCTTCTCAGAGAATCCACTCTTTGTTTTGCAACTATATTCACCAGAATCATTTCTTTGAATATTTGAGATACTGTAGAGACTTGTGTTAGAAACAACAATATTGTTTTTCAATATTGTATAAATAGCTTCAGGGTAAGCACTTACAAAGCAGTTAAATGTGAAATTGGTTCCCTCAATAGGCTTCTGATTCAGATCAATGAAGTAAGGAGTATCATGGTCTGAAGTTCAAAAGTACACATTAGAAACCTTATGCAAAATACTATTTTTATTTGTTTTACCACAGTGTAGGCAAAACATAACTTATACTAATATAATATATGTGCTATGTGCTGCTCAAAATGCTACGTGCTGTTCAAAATGCTATGTGCTATGTGCTACCCAACTTTTTGTCAACTTGGGAAAGACCAAAAATTGTTAAATAACACAAAATTTAACTAAAAGCAAAAGATGACAATTATCACCAATTTATAAAAAAAAACATTCTTCCATTTTTTTATAAATAATGTTATTAGTAAAACAATGTGCATCCATTTTCATTTGATTTGCACTTAATCTCTTAACATGCTCTAGGATCCAAAAACAAAAAAACTCACATAAAACAGTCACATTTTGGGAAACCATCTTCTCAGAGATTTCACTCTTTGTTTTGCAACTATATTCACCAGAATCATTTCTTTGAATATTTGAGATACTGTAGAGACTTGTGTTAGAAACAACAATATTGTTTTTCAATATTGTGTAAATAGCTTCAGGGTAAGCACTTGCAGAGCAGTTAAATGTGACATTGAATCCCTCAATAGGCTCCTGATTCAGATCAATGAAGTAAGGAGTATCATGGTCTGAAGTTCAAAAGTACACATTAGAAACCTTATGTAAAATACTATTTTTATTTGTTTTAACACAGTGTAGGCAAAACATAACTTATACTAATATAATATATGTGCTATGTGCTGTTCAAAATGCTATGTGCTATGTGCTACCCAACTTTTTGTCAACTTAGGAAAGACCAAAAATTGTTAAATAACACAAAATTTAACTAAAAATAAAAGATGACAATTAAACATTCTTTCTTCTTTTTATAAATTGGGAAAATTAAACATTCTTCTTTTTATAAATTGGGTCATTTCCACACCTACCGTAAGTTTAACAAAAATTATTATAATTTGCTAGATTACTAAAAATGTGCAAAAGCATTAGAAATGAACTTTTGCTACCACAAATAGAACTTTTTGCAACCAAAAATATGATATGTTAACAGCTTGTTTCAATTTTTTCTCACCCTGAAACTTAAATGATTTATGTACCTATTTTAATTAAACTTTTGTAAAACAGCTTTTTAGTCTTATATATGTGTTTCACACTTATTGTATGTAGTGTTGACATTTATTATATAATAATAATATCTGCTTTTGTGTCTAATTTATAATGTGCTCATAGTTTCTAATGAAAGATTAGTGCATTTATAACATTTTTGTTTTGAACTTGCTGCTACATTTCAGATGTCACAACCAAAGGTAAATGTTATATCTTGCATTTGGACATTTGGACTGGTGTTTATGAGCATTTTAAAATGTTTATAATTGGATTCACAATTTCTGTTGAAGATTTAAAACTGAAACAACTTGTTTTTGGTTGTTACCACTGCAATTTTATAATCAACATTTTCCCTTTAGCTATAATTGGCACATTTTCTACATTACAGCTTGTTGATTATTTTTCATTTATTCTGCCGTATGCCATCAGAAAAAGTATGGATTTACTTTCCTTAGATAAGGCTCTTTTTTCAAAATAAAATAACCTTATTTTTCAAAATGAAATAGCCTTATTTTTCAAAATGAAATAGCCTTATTTAAGACAAGTAAATCCATAACTTTATCTAATGAAAAAAAAAATCACCTTTCAACCTAAGTGATCATCAGCTTTTTTGAATTGCTCTAAAATACTTGGATCAATGCACAATTCAATAAAGATTGTGTGAGAAGAAGCTGATAAAGTCACATTTGAAAGGTTCTGCTCTAAAGAAGTAGCTGGAGCATCAACTGCAATTAGTAAAGCTAATCTTTGAACAAATTTTGTTTAGTCAATGTTGTTAAAATTGAATGGAAAAATTCTGGTCTTTTTTAAACCACTTTTGATATTATTTGCCATAGAAGGATTATGATTGAATTTAAAGCTACTCGTACATTTTGCTTCTTTATTTCCTGACCTTAATGATAAATTCAACAATGTTGGCAACAGGATTTCCATTTTGCTTTCATTAGCCCAAAAACAGCTACATCAAGTAATTGTAAGATATATGTTGAATTTGGGAACAAAGCGACAAGAACTATTCCATTTCTAGAGCAAAACTTTCTAAGTTTAACAAGAAAATTCTCCAAATGCCCTGCTTACTACATACACAATCATACCTTTTTTAACAGCATCAATAGCATCGCATAATTGACTATCTGTAAACTTTTCATTTACCAGTTCTCATCTTACTTTTTTTGTCATGCCAATGTAGATAAATTATTCATTTTTATTTTTTCAGTTAGCAGACATAGATGAATCATTCAATTCAACATATGAAAAGTATGGATTCACATACTTATAGTTCATACCATAAACTCAAAAATACTACACGTATGCTATAATGATGAGCAGTTTTATTTATGTTAAAAAATAAATTTTAAGCGCAGACATAATAAATCTGCTGCATTTATAAAAGTAAGAATGTATTTCAATTTCATTGTATTCAAACAGAAGTGCATGGCCATGTTATTTATACATAAAATACAAACAACAACTTGTTACAAAACTTCTCTTAAATTTTAAAAACCCTTAAGTGTTAATTCACGAAAGGTGCGGAAATGACTCTAATTTTATCAGTAAAACAAAGTGCATTTAACTTCATTTGATTTGCACTTAATCTCTTAACTCGCTCTAGGATCCAAAAACAAAAAAACTCACATAAAACAGTCACATTTTGGGAAACGTTCTTCTCAGAGAATCCACTCTTTGTTTTGCAACTATATTCACCAGAATCATTTCTTTGAATATTTGAGATACTGTAGAGACTTGTGTTAGAAACAACAATATTGTTTTTCAATATTGTGTAAATAGCTTCAGGGTAAGCACTTGCAGAGCAGTTAAATGTGACATTGGTTCCCTCAATAGGCTTCTGATTCAGATCAATGAAGTAAGGAGTATCATGGTCTGAAGTTCAAAAGTACACATTAGAAACCTTATGCAAAATACTATTTTTATTTGTTTTACCACAGTGTAGGCAAAACATAACTTATACTAATATAATATATGTGCTATGTGCTGCTCAAAATGCTATGTGCTATGTGCTACCCAACTTTTTGTCAACTTGGGAAAGACCAAAAATTATTAAATAATACAAAATTTAACTAAAAATAAAAGATGACAATTACCACCATTATAATAATAAACATTCTTCCATTTTTTTTATAAATAATGTTATTAGTAAAACAATGTGCATCCATTTTCATTTGATTTGCACTTTATCTCTTAACTTGCTCTAGGATCCAAAAACAAAAAAACTCACATAAAACAGTCACATTTTGGGATACTTTCTTCTCAGAGATTCCACTCTTTGTTTTGCAACTATATTCACCAGAATCATTTCTTTGAATATTTGAGATACTGTAGAGACTTGTGTTAGAAACAACAATATTGTTTTTCAGTATTGTGAAATTAGCTTCAGGGTAAGCACTTGCAGAGCAGTTAAATGTGACATTGAATCCCTCAATAGGCTCCTGATTCAGATCAATGAAGTATGGAGTATCATGGTCTGAAGTTCAAAAGTACACATTAGAAACCTTATGCAAAATACTATTTTTATTTGTTTTACCACAGTGTAGGCAAAACATAACTTATACTAATATAATATATGTGCTATGTGCTGCTCAAAATGCTACGTGCTGTTCAAAATGCTATGTGCTATGTGCTACCCATTTTTTTGTCAACTTGGGAAAGACCAAAAATTGTTAAATAGCACAAAACTTAACTGAAAATAAAAGATGACAATTACCACCATTATAATAATAAACATTCTTCCATTTTTTTTATAAATAATGTTATTAGTAAAACAATGTGCATCCATTTTCATTTGATTTGCACTTAATCTCTTAACAAGCTCTAGGATCCAAAAACAAAAAAACTCACATAAAACAGTCACATTTTGGGACACCTTCTTCTCAGAGATTCCACTCTTTGTTTTGCAACTATATTCACCAGAATCATTTCTTTGAATATTTGAGATACTGTAGAGACTTGTGTTAGAAACAACAATATTGTTTTTCAGTATTGTGAAATTAGCTTCAGGGTAAGCACTTGCAGAGCAGTTAAATGTGACATTAGTTCCCTCAATAGGTTTTTGATTCAGATCAATGAAGTAAGGAGTATCATGGTCTGAAATCCAAAAGTACACGTTAGAAACTTTATGTAGTAAAAAGCCTTATTGATTAAACATTCTTTTTATAAAACATTTTATTAGTAAAAAAATGTGTATATGTGTATATGGTGAATTTGTTAATTCCCAGAAATGTAAACACTGTGCTGGATTCATTTACTGAATTCAAAGAATGGTACATGCTTTTAGGAATGCCTGAATTCAACTTTTAGGAACACCTCTCTTTATATATTAAAAGCAGATTTAATGTATTGACACCATCTTAGTAATGATTGTCACTGGGATGGAAAGCTTCTGATCCAATATTATTTGAAGAGATTGAGTGGACAGGTTACCAATCATTATCATCTGATTTGATGTACAGCAATAATTAGGAATACCAAAATTTGAATGACTGTTGTTTCTTCAATTTAAATGTTGAAGTAAAAAAATTAAAAATAGAGATGGTCAAAAATGTAGATGAAAAAGTAGGTTCATCAAAGAGATTGGATAAAAAATTCACTTTCATATATCAGTCACTAATTTTCTATTTAACAACAAATACCAGAACATTTTACTAGATTTATAGTTTATTGATGAGTAACTTTATCAACTAGTGGACATATTTAATGAATGTAAAGATACCACAGCTGCAAAAAAATAATTCTCATGGGATTACCAGTGCTGAATGACACAGTTGAAAGGGGAGTCTAATTAGTTCATGATTTCCATAACATTCTGAGCAATAATAAAGACTTCAATCATGATATATTATGAACCTTATTTAAAATACTATCTTTAAGCATTTTACCACAACACAGTCATGAGATGATAAATTACTTTTAATAATATACTTGTTGCCTATGAATAACTTATGATATTGTTTACATAAGGTCATTACTTATTTTTTACTAGATTAAGTGAAAATTAATTTTTAAAAAAGTAATAAAAATTAAAAACAGCTGAAATAAAATTTGAATACAAATTCTCCTCACATTTTACATTAAGCACTTCTGTACCATTAAAAACACCCTGAGCAGTTTTCACTTGACATACATATTCACCAGAAATAAATCGAGATACATTACTAAGTTCTAAAACTTTACTTGTATTTGAAAGCAAACGATTTCCAAATAACCAACTGTAACCTAAGATAATTTCAGAAGAAGGAACAATGCATGTCATTGTGACATTGTCCCCTTCTTGAATTCCAGAAATCTCAATTTTCACGGAGAATTGCACTAAAATATAATGTAAATAATAGCATGTTATTACTAACAATCAAAAATACAAATACAATATTACAAGTAATAAATTAAATATTTATGCACTTTTTTACACTTGTTTTCTTAGTGGATCACAGTTATTTACTACTTGATTTCAATAAAGTAAAAATGAATCTAAAGCCCTTATTACACCTACAAAAATTTTTTAGCAATTTTTATTATAAAATGAAACTTTAAGTGATACTAATAAATGAAAACTAAGTAAAATTTCATTACAACCAACAGCTTTAATATGACAACTACTTTACCTACTAATGTATTTTTTTTGTTCAAGGTAAAATACTTTTTTTTTCAAAACACATATTCATGTATATATATATGTGTGTATATATATATATATATATATATAACAATTAAAACATTTTAAAACATTTAGTCATACATATATTAGTTAAATTATTTGATCTCATACCTTCAAGAATAACAGAATCAGAAGAATGTGGTTCAAATTGATAAAGTTGAGCAGTACACGAGTAGTTCCCAGAATTCCCAGAGTTTAAGTTAAACAACTTTAACATAGATGAACTGCTAACATTCTGGATAATGCCTTCATTATGGAAAAATGTATAGAGAATAGCAATTGATGAAAAATTTTGTAAGCTGATGAAACATTTTGCAGTTCTATTTGAACCTGACATAACAGATGTGGTATTTAACAGTAACACAGGTTTAGGTACTTCTAGAAATACAAGAATGATTGCAATAAAATAAATGTCTTTAATCACAAAATATCAGTGGCATTTTATTTTTAACTTTTTTTAAAAGTTGGATAGATATGCATTTATTTGTGCCGAGTGTCCTAAATAAATATATATACACTTTGCATAATTATAAAAACAATTTACGTTAAGATGTATTGCAGACAAAAAGTACAAATTAAAGAAAACAGATTTTTTTAGTCAACCCAACTCTTCATATTGCTTGTTTCTTTATTCAGCCTGGTTTTTTATTCACACCTTGGTGTTAATATGAAACAATGGGATTGTAAATGTGGTAAATCATTTGATTGAGAATATCTTTGGATTTCCTTTCTGCCTTTAACTAATCAACCATTACCAATTTTCACCAATTAACCTCTTCTTTGATAAGTTCTCCAAATAAATAGATTGGTTTGCCCTATATATTTATTCGGCAGGTTTTCATTGAGGTATGTTCAAATCACAATCGTAGTGGACAAGTGCTCCATTTTTCTGAAAATAATAGTTCTCTTTACTTGGCACAACATTTTCATGCAGCAAGTTCAAATAGCCTTAGTATTATGAAAAAAGAATACAAGTCTTAGTATTATGAAAAAAGAATGGCTAAAGAGCTGAAAATCTCCATGACACTGTAACTCCTGGTTAAATTAAATAATGCTCTTCTGTAACATGAAAATTTGATTGATCTGTTTATCTTAAATGTTGCCGCCTTATAGTTCCAAACAATCTTGTGTAAAAACTAAACATGCTTTTGACATTTTGGTATGTATTGCTCACAAAACTCCACTCTCCAAACATAATTATCTTCACTGAGGACATGAATTAATCTTAGAATGAAATTCTTCCAATGTGTGCGCTTAAAAGTAAAATGGATACTTGAGTTTGAAATATCTATTTTACAAGCTGCTTGCCATACAGATTTCATTAAATTTTTGCAATAACTTGCTGATATCTTTCAAACTTATCCTTGACGTGAGTAATGTTGAGTGCTGTAGCTAGATCTATCTGAAACTCCCTTCTAAATCATTGTTGCACTTCCACTATGTTTTCACACTTATTCACACTTGTGTGATCTAATAAAGTCCTATACCTTAAAAAAGTCCTAATTTAAGAAATGACAAATTTTGTATATATAAAATAAACATTTGGGGAAAATAGGAAAAATAATTTGGTGCTAAAGAAATTGAAAGAGCTTACCTATTACAGTGATACTGAGTGTTGGAGATAATGAAGAGTTACTGCAGCTATAGGATCCAGAGTCACTTACTGAAGCATTCTTCACATAGTAAAAAGAATTGTTCGAATCAGACATAACCACATTATGTTTAAAAATTACTGACAGTATATTATTTTCATCTTGGCAAGTCAAATTAAAAGATTTTCCAGCTTCTATAAAAGTTGTGTTTGGTTCAATGACTAATCTCAACCCTGAAATAAATAAAAGAAGTAAATCCACAAAGTCCAACATAAATAAAACAGTAGTTGCAACATAACTTTCAAGTACATAAAGTTACAATAGCAATATTGTAACTTTATCTACTTGCAAGTTATGTTGTTAATTTATCTTACTTGCAAGTAATATTGCAGTTAATTGTTAGAAACAATTTTGTTGTAATATAACAAAAATATTTTTTTAAAGCTTTTTTTTTTTAGCACTTTAATCTTATCATTTACCACTCAAAATTTTTAATTTTCTACTCTAAATTTAATTTAACACTCTAAACTTTTACTTTACCACTTTGAATTTATCATTTACCACTCAAAATTTTTAATTTTCTACTGTAACTTCATCATTTACTATTCTAAATTTTAACTTGACTTTATTTTAAATTCATCCTTTTAACATGAATATTCATCATTCATTTTTATTATCAGAATGTTCTTATTACATGATTTAGAAGACCAGCATTTATTTAAAGGGATGCCTCTGTGTGTTTGAAGACAATTGTGATAGGGAGTCCACTGCCAATGAATTAAAATGCATTCCTCATGAAAAAGTGATTCTTGTTATATTATTTCTTTTTTTTTTTTTGATGATTAAACCAGATTTTAAAAGTTAATTAAAATACCATGTAACTTAGCCTAAAACAGTAAATTGGGTTGTTAAAAACGTGAATAACACAAGAACAACTTTTAATTGGGCACTCAAATTTCTCCAGGAAAATCTTTTCCATGAGTTCTTTAACTATATCATATTTCAACAAATTTAAAAAAGTCTGAAAAATTTTAAAGTCTGAAAAATTTGCTGAGTTGATATGAAACTATAATTAAATACACCAATAGCAACCGATTTCCCAATATAAATACATACCCTATCTACACACAACCAAAGTTTTGTATATAAATAGGGTATGCACCAACTAATGTTGTTTGTGCAAATGCTTCTTCCCTAGGACACGCCAATCATCATTATTTTAAGACCTGCTAAAAAAAATGTAAACTAATAAAAGAACAATCCTTATTAATTAAGTCTGCAAGATGCAGCACCATAGATTCCTTAATCCTGGCTGCAATCTTCATTTTATTCTATTGCATCATTATCAATCATGTATTGATATCAATCATGTATTGTCATCAGTCAATGTTAAATCACCCCACAATTTCCATTAACTGAGGATTTTATAAAAAAAGAAAGTTTATTAAAAGAGGTTAAATGAATTAAAGTCAGTAAGGTTTATTGATCTCCAACTTAAGTAGACTGTTCTTACATTTTATACATTAATTAATTTATGAATTTTATGTATTAATTTATGTATTGAGTTTTTAAACTTGGCAAACTGCATCTATATGGCATAAATATAAAACACCTATTTTCATACTTGCTTGTTTATACACCTTTCCCAAACATTAGATATAATTAGTGAGTGGCATCAATTGATTATGATAAAGATGATAACAAAGATATAGAAATATAACTATATGATTTATATTAGTATGATATAACTCATAAAATTATATAATACTTTATAAGCAATATATATTAAAAAAAAAGATTTATACTACATACTGATTAAAAGAATAAGCTCCTGTTCTCTTTAAACCACCACCTTTATCATTTAATGACTGTCATTTACATTTATAAACTGAGAATGTTTATCATTTTTGACAATGGGTGTGAATTTCCTTGTAAAACTTTGATGTGGTAAAACATACACAAATTTTTAAATTTATCTGCACGCACGATAAATTAAAATTTTTTTGTACATCATATCTAAAACAACTTCTATGATCTGTAACTATGATAACCAATAATTTGCTGCCATTATTGTGATATGAAACTTATATAATTTATTACTTTTACATGAAAAATTATTGATAAGATATAAAGCATATACATGTATATATGTAATGTGTGTGTGTATGTGTGTGTGTGTGTGTGTGTGTGTGTGTGTGTGTGTGTGTGTGTGTGTGTGTGTGTGTGTGTGTGTGTGTATACATATAATGTATTTTATCTAATAAATATCTGTTAAAAGAAAAATTAATAAAAATACCATTTGTAGCTTCCATAACAGAAAACAAAAAAAACAAAAATTCTATAGCAACTTTCATTCTTCTTATGTTCTGTTTTGTTTTTTTTTATATTGAATGCAGTCTTTTGAAATAATAATATCTTGGAAGATTTAACAATAATTCATTTTCATTGATTATAATATTACACTTCTTTTTTTTCTTTCTTTTTTTTTTTAACTCTAAAAGAAAAGAAGAAAAAAAATTACAAAACAAAACAAAACAAAACAAAAACAAAAACAAAAAAAAAAAAAAAAAAAAACAAATTATTAGATTAATATGTACAGACTGGTATGTAAATAACTGTTTGATTTTGTTTGGCTTAATAACTCAATGCTTAGACTGATCCCATTCAACGAAGTAAAAAATTTCTAAAGTATAAATTTTATTTCAGAAAATGTAACTTTTATTAAACTCCAAAACACACCAAGGTATTATTTTAAAAGCTAACTATGCTCAAACGAAAAAGTGTATTTACTGTTAAATACAGCTGTATACATGATATGGTTAAGTAATAAATAATTTTACCCATCTAAATATAAAAAATTGTATTTAAATTTAAAGTTTGAGTTTTGTTCAATACGCTTTATACATATTTGATATGTATAAAATATTTTACAGAAAAAATTTTCTTTTTTACAGAAAGAATTTACTTAACGCAACTTAAGTGTTCTAAATCACTAACATCGCTTACAATGGATTACTAGATAAGCTGTTTTAAATGAAGTTATTTATTCATATGCCAGAGAATTATAGAATGGGGGGGGGGGGGGGGGCGAGAGTGTTACCTCTTAAGTGACGAAAAGTTCTTACCATATACATTTAACTAGTAATCAGTTATTAAATCCTTTAAATTTTGGGTTTTGTTTTCACTGAAATCCATGACAAAGTTTTTATAAATTCCGATTAGATCCTTTTGTGATGGGCTGTAGCATAGGCGCCGAGTTCACGGGGCCAACATGGGCAGTGCCCCCCCCCTCCCAGGAAACTTGTACTAATAATATATTATCACGGATTATAATGAGGGCGAGAGTATCTATTTGCCCCAATTGATCAAATGAGGGGATTTGAGGGCACAAGTAAGACGTTAAATAAGTCCTCCAGAGTTTTTTTGCGAAACATTTTACACTTAACAGTGTTGCCGAATATTTCTGAAATCTATATTCCTCGACTCAAAGGCTTCCTCAGACATCATTTCGGTTGTAAAAATAGAAGCTCTCTATAACATAATCTTCAGGAACTAATAAATTTTGATCACTGGATGGTATATTATACCCACGGCACAGCTTTACATAAAGTTTTTCTGTATAAACGCTTCAGCATTGAATTCAGAATTCACGAGGGCGAGAGTATCTATTCGTCCCCGAGATAATCCGTGATAATATATTATTAGTATAAATTTCCTGGGGGGGGGGGGGGGACACTGCCCCTGTTGCCCCCGTGAACTCGGGGCCTATGGGCTGTAGGACGACGCTTTGTTTCTTTCAAAGCTACGCACAGTGCAAAAAAACGCAAAACCTAACACGAAGTCATAACTCACGTTTGACTAGGTGTAGAGATCTGAAATTTTGCAAAGGTACATGAATTGACTAAGGCTAACTAGCCATCAAAAGTAGTATATAAAAATGCATGTTAACATTGAAGCCAAACTGAATATACAAACTGAAGCTTTCATTTTTATCTTTGAAACATAAAACTAACGAAAAAATTTTTTACGACTTATCAGAAAAATATTTTTTCCGTAAATATTTTTCTTATAAGTCGTAAAAATGGAAAGTAATTGTCAAATAACTTCAGTCACTATCGAAGGCACAATGTAAATATTGCCGAACTCATTTTTATTGGATAATTCGCGTTTTCTTGACATTTTTTTATTTAAAAAATGTCAATATTGATAAAAATAACAAAATTGCAACTACTATCGAGCTTCACTCTGGCATAACTGTATCTCTACGAAAACTGAACCAAAAAACTGTACCAATCAAATTCACCTTTTGAAATCGAAAATCTATATCTTGCATGGAAAGCAAAGTTATAATATCATTACTTAAAATCGCTGAGTTTTGACGATGTAATAATTTTTTTTATAAATTGATGAAATGAGGGGATTTGAGGGCACAAGTAAGACGTGAAATAAGTCCTCCAGAGTATTTTTGCGAAACATTTTACTCTTATAGTGTTGCCGAATATTTTTAAAATCTATATTCCTCGACTCAAAGGCTTCCTCAGACATCATTTCGATTGTAAAAATAGAAGCTCTCTATAACATCATCTTCATGAACTAATAAATTTTGATTATTGGATGGTATATTATACCCACGGCACGTCTTTACATAAAGTTTTTCTGTATAACTTTCTGAATAACTTTTAAACGCTTCAGCATTGATTGGTCATTGTTTTGAGCCTCAGGTCCTTAATTAAAAAATAACGTCGAACGTTTTAGTTAAATCTACTCCAGTTATCAATGAAGCCAAAACATAGTCTAGGAAAAATCACCTTGCAGCGTTTCCATCCTTTGTTATTCTGCTTCCTGACTTCGGAATGTCGACAAACAAGCCTCTGTGATTTTACGTTATTCCTTAGAATTGCTTTAGCTTGTTGCATTATAGTTTTTTCAGCTCAATTGCAAACTTGAATTTTTTTTTATTATTATTGAAAACCTATATTATACATGCAAAATACAGTCGAAACATCACATAGTGACTTAAAACAACAAAAAAATGGCAATAAACCCTCGCAACGTTTTTGTAAATATAGTGGCCTTTTTTAAATAATACTAAGTAACAATGATTATTTATTTAAAAAGTAAAAACAATTTTTTTGACAAAGTTTATATTTTATATTTTTTGGTTTAAAGAAGTTAAAAATTTTAATATTATTTTTAAAGAAATCTGAAAAATGAGAGATTTTTATTTATTAAAAATGGAGGCTTTAATCTAAATAAAATTCTATATTTTCTTATTAAAAAATCTTTTAACTTTATATATTTTAAGTATATTGAAAAAAAATTGCAATCTGATTTTTTTTTTGTTCAAATAAAAAGAATTTTCTAAAACAGTGTAGAATATATACATACTTTTTTCTTTTAAACATCAGCTAAAAAATGTTCCACCGAGTTCCAAGGAAATATGTATTTTTTTCAGTTAATTAACACTTTTACTTTTAGATTATAAGGGGATTGCAACGGTCACCTGCGGTACAGGGAGTTATTAAAAGAAATACAAATGTCAGCGAATCCATATAAACCTTTTTTTCCGCCATCTTTTTAATAGAATCTTATTATATCAAAACAAATGAAAATGGGGGAAAACAAGGTTTTACGGACTCATTGACATTTTTATGTCTTAAATTTGAATTTTTTTACTTGTATAACTTGTTTTAATATATCAAATAAAGTTTCAAGAAGCATATTTTTGTTATCATATGCCACTTAGAAGTTTTTTAAAATGTTTATTGTTAAATTTGAATAAAGATTTATTATTCGATAAGTACACCATATTTGAAATAGCTTTACTTAGCTACTTAACTGTGTTTCCTGTAATATAAAAGTAACATTATTTACTTAAACGTAGGAAACTTAATGTGATGATTGTAAGGGAAATAATAATATAAAGCGTCAAACAGTGCGAAGTGAAAAATTATATAGAGTGCTCAAAAATGTTTCTGATATTTTTTAATGGTTTTATTAACTTGGCGATTCTTAAAAATGATAACAACAAAAAGATTAGATCTTATCCAAAATATACGTGAATTAGGAGTGGATAAATTACGTTTATGGAAGAATTTACTTAACGAAATGAAATAAAACTAAAGAGCATAAATAAAGTAAAGGCTACTTTAGCTACATTATTTTAAAAGTGAAAAGAAAATCTAAAACAATGTGGTAGAAATCATGATTCGTTTATATAAAAAGAATATCAATTGCTTCATGAAAACCTTATGACCAATAAAAGAAGCCATTTTAGTTCTGGAAAACCCCATAAACAATCGGTGGTCCTCAGAAAGCGAAGCAAAAGAGAAAAAATGAAAGAACTAGGTGTTGAACATCATACTCTCTTTTTAGTCTTTACGAGAAGTACATTTTTAAATAAAAGTTGAATGTTTTACGGGAAATTCATAAAAGCTAAAGACACTTTGGATAAAACCTATCCTTTAAATGTAAGTGTTGCGCTGTTACTATTGATATTGTTATACCATATAGATGGTATAACAATATCAATAGTAACAGCCGAAATAAATGATGGTAATTCTGCCAGAAGAGCAATTTAAAAAATCATGAAGTTTTTTTCTAAAATTACGCTAGTTGTGATTATATTGCATAATATTCTCATAAGAATATCTTATGGATACCCCATTAATAATGGTGAATTAGATTTATACTGCCACTGAAACAGCTAAACTTATAGTGAAGTTGTATGGCTAGTATGTTATACCTCCTAATGTTCGCAAACTACTACTGCATAGTACTTCAATATATCATAAAGGAATTTTGCCAATTGTGGTCTGTTCTGAGGACGTATTGATGAATTTGAATAAATAAACAACAAACTTTAGAAATCATAAGAATTATCTAGGAAAACCATTACCAGATAAAATTATTGAAATTACTGCAAGATAAATAATGAAATAAATATAACAAATCTGAAAAAAAAATTTCTTTTTATGCATCAACATCCTTTAAAACCATTGTTATGCAAATATCAAGTAGAGTAATGTAACAAGATATTGTGTATTGTCTTGAAAATTCTAAAACTTTAATTAAAACTATTTTTTATCCGTGCAGCCAAACCTTACCCCTTATTTTTTATCCGTGCAGCCAAACCTTACCGTGAACGAGTATGCACGCAATGTACGCGTCAAAAGTGCGCTTAAAAAATATTTTTAATAATAAATTTAAATTCTTTGACCTAAAATACTATTATATTCAAATATAATATGTTTATTTACAATGTTTATCAAACTTTATTGGTTTTTTTGTCGTTTTTTGATCATCCGGAGTCACTGTGCATCGTATCCAAGCGTGCAATAAAGAAAATCCTTGTTCTTACAGTTTCATTTGTTTTTAAGCAAGTGTTTTAAAATCTTGACATTTATCAGGTTCATCAGATTACCTTCTAATAATGAATTGGTGCAACTGATGAGACCTGATAACTTTTCCAAACTTTTCATTAATCAAACCTGAAGATTCTCGTTTAAATACAATATTCAGTGGTCTACAAAATTGGGTTGATGAAGATCACGGATCTTACCAACTTTTATTGTTACCTTCTGTGAGCTGCAAACAAACATTGATGTGTTAGGTTAGGATCAACTCTTTTTTCACCTGATGTGTTAGGATCAACTCTTTTTTCACCTGATGTGTTAGGATCTTCAACTCCTTTAAAGTTGTTTAACAAAAAGGTTTTTTGAGAACATAAAACTGAGCTTAATTTATTTTCTTAACGGTTTTTTTCTCTCAGTTATGCCAGAGTGAAGCTGGATAATAGTTGTAATTTTGTTATTTTTATCAATATTGATATTTTTTAAATAAAAAAATGTCAAGAAAACGCGAATTATTCAATAAAAATGAGATCGGCAATTCAAACATTTTATTCTTGATGTTTTTGCTTTGTATGAACTCTGAGTATGTTTTGCACAATTTTTTAGATTTTTTATTTATCACTAACTATTATTTGCTAACAAAAAATTGTAAAAAAAAATCGTAAAAAACATTTTTGAAGCTGTTTTTGTAAAAAATGCACTTACGAATAGTATTATTTGTAAACTTAATATCTCCCAAATTTGTAGGAGTATTATTGTGAATATCTTTGCATGACTACCGTGAACATATAAGCTTTCTTAACTCTATCCCGCACATTTGGCACCTTTTCTCCCAACCGGTCACAAATAAAGATTACTAAAACTGCAAGTTTTAACTGTTTTCATGGTATTTTCATGGTATTTAGTGTTACAATTTGTGCAGCAGAATGTTGTACAAATAAATTTGGCTTAGGATACAATCCTCAACTGCAACCTCGTTAATAATTGTTAATCTTACAAAAAATATAGTTTTCTTAAGTGATACAATATTAAAAATTAGAAGATAGAAAGTAAAAATAAAAACCTAGGAAAATTTATAGCTGCTGTTCATGTTTCATAACAACCAGTTCCTGATCCTCAAAAGATGTTTTTGACAAAAGTGTGATGAGCCAACCTTACTATAAAGCTATATCGTTTCTGTCGTTCGCAAACGAAATGACTAATGCAGTGCTGAGTTGCAGAAAGTAGAAAAAAAAGACTTCTCGAAAACGTTTTAGTTTTCTCCGAGAGTAATGCATGCCACCAGCACAAATGTCGGGAATGATAACACAAGTGGAATATTTAGATACTAAACGTATCTTTCCCTTATTTTAATCATCTTAAAAAGCTCGAACTTTAGTTCGTGAACTTTTTAAGTACAGTTATTTTTGTTATTTATGTTATTCTTTATGTTAACTATGTTCTTATTGATAAAAAAAAAATTAATCCATTTCAGGAAAATGGAAATGGACACGTTAAGAGAAGAGAGTAATGAAACACTGAAAGTTGCTTCAAACTACCTCAGTTATATTTTTATAGAAGAAAAACCTGGCAAAGCAAATATTAACGGTTTTAATAACAAAATATATTTAAAAATGCTTTAAGATTTCATTTAACATTAAACACCTATACAGATGAAGGGGGTTTAAATCTTTTGCAAGTTTGTAAGAACTGGTTTTTTTTATACTCTAAAACAGGAAACAATTGACTTCATCTTATCATGCGCTGCCTCAGAAGTCTGTAAGCAGAAAGTCTTACGTCTTTTGTACCAATAGGAAAAAGACTGGTTTTTAGGAACTCCTACGTTTCAAAACAAAATTGTGATGATATCAAATTTTAGTATTAGAAACATGAACTTTATCTCCTCTTTTCAAAAATGAATGCATTGAAATGCAATCAAATGCAATCCATTGAATGCAATCCATTGAATGCAATCCATTGAATGCAATCCATTGAATGCAATCCATTGAATGCAATCCAAATGCATTGAAATGCAATTGAATGCCTTGAAAATACAAGCAATAAAGCGTATCTTTTGTATGATTTCTTAAGCTCCTTTATTTTTTATGTTGTTACATATATATTAATTACATGCATACAATTTATTCCATGTATATACCATAATATGCGCACACGTTTTAGCCTATGAATTCAACAAAAAGGTTGGCACACTTTATATGTAAATCAAGCTTTTGTGCACATACGGAAAAAATGATAATTTAGATGGACAAATATAAAATTTTCGAATACCCACCGAGGCATACCAAGATTATATAAAAATGTCAATAAAAGCAATAGAATAACCCCCTGTAAGCATTAGATACAAAACCCTGTGGAAAAGATGTAAACATACCACTTTTTCATTCTAGAAAAACCTCAAGAGTTAATACGAACACAGACTTTTTTGGTATACTACTGGTAATGTCGTATCCATTCGTTTCTGGAAAGAGAAATATACCGAGAAAAAATAGGAAGCTTTATCCACGCGAAATTATAGCAACCTTTGATTTCCCAAATTTATAAAAACGACGTCAATGGACTGTGGTGATCATGTTAATGGTAATATTCAAGATGAAAGTGAGGATAATGTAAGCTATTAGCATTTACACTTCTCAGAGGTCTCAGAGTCAAAGTCTTTCCACTGTGAATCGACAAAACTTTTGGAAAATTGATCACTTATACTCGGTAATAGTATACTCGGTAATACTCGGTCATAGTATAACTTCAATACATTTTTTACATTGAATCCATTTTTTACATTGAGCAAACCGAAATTTTTTGAGTACTACTAAATAAGTACATTTAGAAGTCGGAAGAAAAATCACAATCATTATATTGCTGCTGTATCAAAACCAAGTAAGGAATTCAATAACCTTTTTCAAGCAACTTTGAACTATATTACTGAATTCCTCAGTCAACAAATATGCAGAATAAGTTCGATTTCTTCAGGAACGTTGGCACGAATATAATTAGTTTAGCATGATACCACTTCACCCCTTAGCACTTGGCCTTCATAGTATGATGCTTTCCCAGTTTTCGTAATATATTATACATACAAAAATCAAAAACCATACTTACTATTGGTCTTTCTCTTCTTTTATAATACTCAATAAATTTTCAAAAAGTTTTACTCAAATGTATTCTTTAATACTTATCAAATTATAGCATAATACACAATCAAATTCTATCCGAAAAATTTTCTCTTCCGAAATGTCTACATTTATTGGCATCATTCTTAACATGAAATCTCTCTACAGAATTTCTAAATCCAACTAAAATAACCTCTCAGTCACTCGTTTTCTGAGAAAGTTCACAATAAAAAAACTTTTTAAAAAGATTTTTTTTCCTCCGTTTTCTTTTTTCAGATGTTTTTTAAATCAGGTCTTTTTCCAGCATAGACAAAGCTTTTTATTGCACGTGTTCGATTAAGCTTTAAGTTCTGAGACAAGGAACAGTTTTTGTTTTTTTTTGGTTTATTTAAACATGTCTCCACAGCGAACCTTACAACTGAGCTATTTTCATTTGACTGATGTAAATATAATTAAATTTTTAGTTGTTTTTATGAAACCAAATTTAGAATTTAAACATCAGACAATTCTTAAGGTTTCTGTAAATGAAAACGAAAAACCGCTATTTTTCGAGCGAGTTCAGAAAAGGAAATAGCTTTTTTTCTTGAAATTTTTTTATTATTCATTTAATCTTTTTTAAATGTAAAAAATTTTTTAACACATAAAAATCAAGTTTAAAAATAGTCCCTATACACACTTAATTTTTTTTATTTCCTATTCACTTTTACGATCAGTTTTTTTTTTTTAAATTAGTTTACCATAAACAGCAAAATAATACCAACAATATTTATAAAAGGAAAAAAAAAGGGATTTGAATGTAACCTCAGGAAAAAAACTCAATAAATAATTAGATAAATAGAGCAACAGAATATCCACAGCGGTTGTTCATTATTTAAGGTGAACATGGCATGAGTAAAGGAATCTGCAACTAAACGTACAAGCGCAGTTACAAAAGAATACGAAGTTAAAATCTATGTCCAGATGTCCATGATTGAGCTGTTATCTTAAAGTAAAACATGAGGAAGATATTAAAAATGATCGGTCCGAAAATGTCGAGAATACGTCAGACAGCTCGAAAAAAATAAAGATGATACGAGAGCTTAAGCAACAAAAATACAAAGATAATTTTATATATGGCAGCTTATTGACTATCAATACGAACTATTATTTTGAAATAAATACGACACCAAGTCAGTTCAAATCACTTGCGAACAAGTGACGTCATGAAATTAATTCATAAAGATTTAATAAGAAGGAACGAAAATTATGACTGCTAAAGGAAAAGACTTTGAAGGTTTTGGAAAATAATTTGAAAATATGCTCGTGATGTGTAGAAAAGTACTCATGATGAGCCAAAAAATTTATTCAGATTTTGCAATCATGTAATTTAATCAAAAAGCCATTGAGGGATTTGAAAGATCTCTCGCCTCATTACGTCTAAATGTTGTCTATTCAAAACCTTTTCAGAGCTCAACTTATTTCACATAAAAAATCAATTGGATTACTTTTAACTGCAAACTTCTAAAACGCTGCAAAATTCTTTTACTCCAAGAAAGGTTGCTGTAAAAAATCATTTATTAAGTTGTGACAAAAACCATTTTTGACAACCAACCCCTTGTTGAAATGGTATTAGCAAGTACTTTTCGAAAAAAAGAAGTTGGAAAAACTTTTCAAGGTCTTTCAGAGGGCGCTCCTTTTAAACTCCTTTTAAAAATGGAATTCCTGTTAAAGATTGGAAAATTGTAGAGCAACAGCATATCATAAATGTTTTTTACTAATGTCGCTACTGTCATTATATTTCAATTTTATTTAATAGTTTAATAGTCAATCATCACTATAATGCAGGAATTTCACATAATTTTATGTAAAAAAAAAAGCTTTGAAGCCCTACTGTTTACTACTTTTGTGGATGTTCAATTCAAACCTGTTCGCTTCATCACTTTAAAAGTAAATTTTCTATAAAACTTTCTAGGAATAAATATAAAATATTATACATTGAAAAGCTCATTTATGGAGATTTTAAGAAAATTATTTATTTTTACTTATATGGTTCAGTTTAGGAGTAATTATTTGAACAATAAAATAAATGAAAAAAAGTAATATTCTTCAAGTTCACAGAGGCTTTTGGTAGTTACCCACGCTTCCCCACGCTTTACATTTAATATAGTATTGTAGCCAAGGTGTTTATTAAAAACATGTATAAGAATGAGTTGCAGAAACGTGCGGTTTCCGAAATTATCGAGAAAAGAGTGATAAAAGTAAAAAAACAGAAAACCGCTTTTTATCGTGGTTTCAAATTTTGTTCATTTATAACAATAGCTTGGTGTATGTTTTTTAATTTATTATCAATTTTTTATTGATACCATGGCATTCTTGTATTTTTGCACTCATTTTGTGGTAAATGTACACTGCCAATATATAAAGTGTTGAAACATTTATATTAGTATAACAAATTCACAGTGGAAATTAAACCGACACTTTTGACTATTGAATATTACATAGGTTACTTTAGTGACTTGTTAAAATGACAACTTTTAATTGTTCCAAATGTAAATTATTGCTTTCCTATATTGATGGAGGAAGGACAGTTTAGGCACTGTCAACAATTTTAAAAGAAAATTATATACTTTCTGAGGACAACTTGTGTTTCATAATCAGTGATATTCAAAGGCACATTATTCCGTCGTTTAATAAACGATGGATACAGGTGTCACGGAAAAAGGAAGCTTTTTTTTTTTTCTTATCTAAGAACAGTGATTGGTTGGATTCTGAATATTTTGTATCTTTACCTAGCTCAGAAGAGGCAATTACCGACTCCACGCCATCTACTTCTTTTGAAAAATTCGTCAGAATCGTCAGAATCCAGCAAGAAAAGAAAAAAGTTCCATGTTACTTAAGGAATATAGATTCAAGCACATCTTTGATGCATATCTTCAGGCGTTGCATTTAGTAGGAGAAGAAGCAGAAGCAAAACTTGTGGAATCATTAAGGATTGCTGATAAAGACAAAAAAAAATTAATATCGAGTTTTATGGAAAACGCAAGCCAGAAAAATATGCTAACGGATGAAGAAGCACTCAGCGTGTTTATTGATTATATTTAACAAAAGCACAATATTTTTACATAAGAAAGGTGACAAATGAACGAAACTGTTCCATATTCCCACCATATAAAATTCAAGAAATTAAACAGACCTGCTATCCACCATCTTCTGCAATAGAAATTACGAACACACATGCGAAAATTCTGTAAGATTTATTGGATCACACTGTAGTTAGAACTTTGACCATAGATTCCGTTTACAGTATTGAATTCAAACATTTACTTTTATATAGTAAATGGGGCTGTAATAGTTTCTCTTGCCAAAGCCAATACAAGCAGAAACTTCCAAAGGAATCTGAACTTATTTCTGATGCAAATTTGTTTATTAGTTCTTTGGTGCCTATTAAACTAATTGATAAAGTAACTGGCGCAGTTGTTTGGCAAAATCCGGCACCTTCACCTGTTCGTTTTTTTCAACCTATATGCATAGAATTTTTCAAAGAGACTCCCCAGAAAACTAAAGCCATTGTAGATGAAATATAGAGCCAAATAAACTCTTTGCGGCCGTCTATAATTAATAAAAATGGTAAAAGTGTACAAGTAAAACATGAACTTTTTCTAACAATGATAGATGGAAAAGTGGCTCAGGCATTAACGGATACGCCTTCTGGGTCTACATGTACAATATATGGAGCTACTCCACGGCAAATGAACGATTTGACCTAAGTGGTTTCTAGGCCTGAAAATGAAAATTCTTATCAATACCGATTGTCTACATTACATGCCTGGATTCGTTGTATGGAAATGATATTACATATTTCTTACAACCTTTCTTACCAAACATGAGCAGCCACAAGTGAAGAAAAGAAACGGCTAAAGCAAGAGAAGAAGATCTTGGTGCAGAAACGTTTTCGTGAAGCGCTAGGGTTAATCATTGACAAACCAAGACAAGTAAATGGTAATACCAATGACGGTAATACTGCTAGAAGATTTTTTTACAATGCAAGCTGTTCTGCTGAAATCACTGGATGAAAATTTGACTAAACGATTTTACATAATTTTGCAAGCTGTCTCCTCAGGTGTTATGATAAATGCTGAAAGTTTTGGTAGTTGTGCTGTAGAAACTGCCTGAATCTATATGACCAATTATGGATGGTACTATATGCCATCTTCAGTACACAAAATTTTACTTCACGGAGAAAATATCATAAAGCATTTTGCAGTACTTCCTACCGATCAGCTTTCAGAAGATGCTCAAGAATCCCGTAATAAGCATTATAAAAAATTTCGCCTTCATCATGCCTGAAAATGTTCTCGATCAGTTACAAATGAGGATGTATTTCATACTCTTCTGTACACTTCCGATCCGTACATCACCAGCACTTGATAAAGATACTCTGCAGCTATTGAAAGTCAACGATCTGATATCAGGAACTGAAACTCCCTATGTAGTTACGATATAGTACCTTTAATATACCTATACATTATTTCATGAAAACAACTATTTAAAAATTGTTATTAAGAAACTGTTTTAAATATTTCTATAATTAGTAGGTAAGCATTTTATGTATTTTTCGTCGTTTCTAATAATTTTAAGGTATTTTCATACATTTGTAAAGTATTATGTTAAGTATAAATAAATAAAAAAATGCCAATTTTGAAGTTTTTGATTTTTACTTATTTCTTTTTAATTTTGTATTACAAAAAATTCTTATAAAAAGTATTTCATTAGAAGCGTCATATACTACTCTACATTTGTGCAAAATTTCAAATCTCTATTTTTAGTAACAAAAAAAGTTATCGATTTTTGGTCCGAAACCTTTATTTTCCACTGTGCAACGGTTTAGTAAGCTAATATACACATCAGAGGTAATTTTTTCTTTCTCTTTGATATAGATTGGCGGATATTTCTTTCCATTAGAAGCGATTGTTCTTAGCATCATGACGGGCTGAGGGTGTGCAATGTGACACACAGGTGATGCTTTGTCATCATTTTGCACAATGAATCTGTCATTTCGCCTATTGATCACACAGTCAAAACTAAAAAGTTTTTCATCTGAGAAAATTTTGACTGTCGATGAAGATGGCTTTTGAACTGATTCAGAAGCTACTTTGATCACTCCAATCTCAAAATTTTGTGCCTTTTTTTTATTTACATTACGAAACCGAGCCTAGAATTAGTTCGCGAATCGCTGCCTCACACTTTATATAAAAACAGGTCGTTGTTTTAATTTTTTAGATACTTTGAAATTTCTAATGATTTGAAAGATGACTTCATTTACCGGATAGTACCATTGATACAGATACTGTATTATAAAATTCAATATGGGGGAAAAAGTCGGAAGAAAGTGGATGAGATCGTTTTAGATTTTGATTAGAGACATTAAAGATAATGTCTGCAAAAAATGGGCGATACAACATTTGATAATTTTTTTTTAAACTCCATTAAAGTTGAAATGTTGGAAAAAATTAGTACATTATATCAATGCTACCTTAAAAACTGATCTTTTGGAAACCCCGACATACGAATTTGAGCATAGGTTTTGACGTAAGCACATCATATCTTTATAACGGCATGTCCGTGATATTTTGGAATTTTTATGTTTTAATGTGTTTTTAATCAAATAAAAATTTTAAATTCAAATTTAGAAAATTTGACTTTTCTGATTTTTGTCCGCGTAATTTCCCACTGTGCTGCGCAAGCCTGAACATTACTAAGTCTTAATCTTTTTGTGAAATTTCAACTGTTAAGAACGCTTTTATATCCGCCAAAATTCTAAACTAAATTTCATTAAAATATCTATAATTCTAGATTCGCATTGGAATATAAACAATTGTTTTAAAAAATAGCTGTTGAACACAAAGCTACAGAGCTTTAAGGTGTTTTTCAAATTACAGGTTTATGACGTAAATAATATACGCAATTATTTAACAAAAGTGTCGAGCGCGGTAACTTTTTCTCTTACGCTATTATTTTATTTTCTTTAAAAAGGTGATCATAACCAATTTCTTTTTATTAAATTGTTTCTAAAAGTTCTTAAACTTTTGTCGCGAAATTTAATTAAAAAAGATGTTTTAATTGAAATTTAGCTAAGTTTTTCATATTGGAAGGTAGATTTTTCAAACTGACGTCACAGACACATACACCTCAGAGGACTCAACCATCAAATTTTTTCAAATTTTTTCTACGCTGGATTACCTCCTTTACTCTTTACCTAGCAATGCAAGGAATGCGTGATGAAAAATGAATTATCTCTTACTCTCAAAAATAGGGCCGTTTTGTTATCAATCCAAAGCTAATACTCTGGCCGCCAGATTACCAAACGATAAGAAGAAAATCTTAATAAATCACTAACAGAAAGCTAAAGAAATCATTGTTTAGATCAGCTAATGTGGCGATTACCGCTTTCAAGAAGAACTACAATGCTTACATTTTGCCCTGTTAGACAAGAACAATGATATATATTAACTTTGATATCTTACTCGCTCTTCCGCATGAAGCAAATTTCTTGCCAGCCAGGTTTGTTTTGCCAGCCAGGTTTGTTTTGCCAGCCTGAAATCACGCAATTAAAAATTAAAGCAAAACAAAAATGAAGTATTGTCAGTTTAAATAAAACGGGTACCGGTATTAAAAACTATAAAAACTTGCTTCACTTTTTCTTACGGAATTTTTGTGAAGTTAGACATCTAGTTAATATATATTACACAGGCCTGCAAAATGAGAGTCATAACTTCCTCTCTGGAATTTGATAGCTGATTCTAGGGTATTTTGGTGCGCTGATTACGAATATGTACTTAGTTTTTCTCTATCACCTCCAGATTTTTCAAAAAAGGCACAGATAGAAAATAGCAAAAAAACAGAAGATTTCATATAAAAAAATATATATTTAAAACAGAACATTATTTTTAACTTAAAAAACTACTAAAATATAATAACAACTTAACACTAGTCTAAATAACATTTAAATTTCATTTGTGGAACCTGGTCCTTTTCTCCTGTAAGCTTCGGTTGTGCGATTTTCATTTAAATTTCTGGTTTGGATCGTCGCGCTTCAATAACCAACAATAGTCCTCCATCATGTTGGTATTCCATCTTCCTTGATACCGGACTTCAAGCTCTTTCAAATCTTGGTGAAATCTTTCGCCTTGCTCTTCGCTAACGGCTCCTAGATTTTCTGGGAAGTAATCAATATGAGAATTTAAGAAATGAAGTTTAATGCTCATATTACAACCCATTACACCCAAATTGGAAATCATTTTGGCCACTATTTCTTTATAGTCGGAGCTTTTATTGTTCCCCAAAAATTTTGTCACCACTTCCTTAAATGACTGCCATGCTTGCAACTCGATATCATTAAGTTTTTCATCAAACTTTTCATCCGACATTAATTTCCTAATATCAGGGCCGACGAAAATTCCTTCTTTTATCTTAGCTTCTGATAAAGACGGAAAAACTGAATGCAGATATTTGAAGCCTTCCCCCTCTTTATTTAAAGCCTTCACAAATTGCTTCATTATACCCAATTTGATGTGCAATGGTGGCAGTAAAACTTTTTCTCTGGGAACCAAACTCTGTTTAAGTACGTTTTTGAATCCTGGGGTTAGTTCAGTTCTTGGAGTCCATTCCTTTTTGGTTCAATAATGTTGTTTATTCCGACTATCCCACTCGCAAAGAAAGCACGGGGATTTTGTATAACCACCTTGTTGGCCTAGTAGCATGCTTATGATTTTCAAATCTCCACACAACATCCAACCGTGTTGCTCATAAGCTATATTAGTCAAAAGCTTTTCCAAATTTTCATAACATTCCTTTAAATGGACAGAATGTGCAACAGGTAACGAGGCATATGTATTCCCATTATGCAGAAGAACTGCTTTCAAACTTCTTTTTGAGGAGTCAATAAACAATCTCCACTCGTTAGGATCGTATTCAATGTCGTACATTTTCGTCAAGCCTGGAATATCTTTACAGAACACTAAATCTTCATCTTCAGCGAAGAATGGAAGAAAATCTTTTTCTCTGTGACGGTACCATGAAAATGAAGTACCAGGTGCCAGCATATTTCTTTCTTTTAATCGTGATCCGAGGAGTTCCGCTGCATCTTTGGGAAGATTCAAATCTCTTGTCAAGTCGTTTAAATGTGACTGTGAAAAGAGCTGACAAGCGTCAGAATCTCCATGAAATTCAGGATCAGATTGGTGTACATCCTCTTCCTCTAAAGCACAGTCAGAATTTTCAATTTGTAGAGCTGGAACCGGGGGCTGCACCATTTTTGAATCGCCAAATATTGCAGGCGTAACTGATGACGCGTTTGGATAGTTTATGTCCCTTTTATTTTTTGAATTGTATCCAGTTATGTCACAACAAAAAAAGTAGCAATCTTTAACATGGTCGTTAGGCTCTCTCCATAGCACAGGCGAAACAATTTTGAAGCTATTTTTCTGTCCTTTTGACCACTTGCGAAGCTCTAATAAACAAGTCGTACAAATTTTATGAAGTGCCCAAGTTTTGTCTTGGTTACTTAAAACGAGTCCAAAATAACTTTTATAAATATTTTTTACAAAGTCTGTAATACTGTTTCGTTGTTTTATCACCGTAAATTTCCCGCAAATATAACAGAAACAATTAGGAGAGTTTAAACAACTTCGCGATGCCATTTTAAAGTTTATGTTGCAAGATGCGCACTTCAACTGTTAAATTTCTAAATCAGTGCGGGTACTTATACAAAAATCCTTTGGTTTATCTTAATTACACCCTTTTCTAATAATATTCACAACAATTAGTTAATATTACCAAATCATTATGTAATAATGAGCTCATTACTAAATTAAGCCAAAACGACCCGTTTTTGACATGTTTAATGCGAATTACTAATACTTATTATGTAGTCATTAACAAATTACTAATTGGCGTTAATTTCTATGTTCCCTTACACTAATTATATGAAATAAAAATTGAGCTGAAGTAAATTAATAACGTTTTAGACATTTCAAAAGGTAGGCGCTCAAACATTTTAAAGCAAAATCTTAAATATTCCATATCAAAAAATCCTGACGTGATGGATTTTTTAAATTATTTTTCTCGTAATCAGCACATCAGAAACTATAAAAAACGTTACTCAGATTTTAAAGAGGAAAACCATTGCAGGCCTGTGTTATTGGACAAGAAACATTTTCTCTCGTTGTTTCTAATGAAATGTGACCACTAACGAGTCCGCATTAAAAAAACATTTTTTTTCTTATACAAAAAAATATAAATGACGCTGTCAATTAAATTTTATTTTTGTTGACAATTGAGAAATACGATTTTAAGTAAAAAAAAGGTTTCATTCCGCTTTTTCGGAATTTTCTTTTGTAACTTAATTCCCAGGAGTTAAGATCATAACTTAAAATTTTTCTCGCATTCTGTTATTTTGACAAATAAGTTCAAATTCTTTATTTAAGAAACTCAGCAGCTGCATTTTTATAATCTCAACTGTCATAAAGGAATCTTCACATCAAATCTGAAGCAAACCATAACTCAAAACATTTATTTAAAATTTGCTATTTTAATTTTCAGGTGTTTTTTTCTATTAAAGAGAGATTTAAAACTCTTTTATTTGTTTCAATCTTTATTGATTTTTTTGTATGAAGCTTTTATATATCATCTTTTGCACTGTATGAGTTTGGGAGGTTTGCATTAAGCACCGTCGAACAATGTTTTTAAAAAACCGAAAAGCAAATTCTGAAAAAGGTAACTTCATCAAACTTCAGTGACCAATATTTAACCGATATTAATTTTAAGTCATTATTCGCAAAACCAAATAAAGAACCAAAAAAAACTAAAGGTAATTAAACTACCGTTTACAAAACTTAATGAAGAATGCTAAATACTATCATTAGCATAATGTTTGGTTAACATATCGAATCCGAATTTTGACAAACGAATAGGGAATTTCACTACTAAACTTTTTTTAAGTCCAAAAATTTGGTCAACTTACCCGAGGTTTGACAATTATTCGGCACTTGATATTTGTTAAAGTTCAAATATCAAAGTTAAACGAACTTCGCTAGAGTTTAATGAGCACTGCATCAGATCTCATTAAACTCTAGCGAATTAATGAGCGAATTAATAATCGATTTAATGAGCACTGCATCAGTTTTGGTTAAAACTGCTTTTGCTTTTCGGAATTATTTATAAAAAACCCCGTCTTTTATTTTTTAGAAAAAATCTTAAAATCTCTTAAATTTTATATGATCAATAAATACAATTGTCAAGTTGTAATCAATATATGATCACATAATTATCAATTTTACCACTTTTGAAAAACATTGAGTTCTTTCATAAAAACACTCCCTTTTTCCTTGGGGGATTCCACCTTCTGCATCCTCCACGTTTTAAATAGTTTTTTTCTTGTATTTGGAAATGGGATCAGCTTGTGAAAACCACGCTATGTTGAAACCCCATAACCACATACAAATACAAAAAATTACACAATTTTTACAACAAATTTACATAAAAATTTATTATTTAAAGGATTGATATTTGCAGTTATATTATATATTTTAGTAAACTTAATTTCGATAGAAGCAGTTGAAGGGCTCAGTGGAAAAAGTAAATTAGTGTAAAATGACAGCTTTGAGAAAAACGAGGTCTAAGTATTTAATATGAGGCTGAAATGCCTTATATTTGTTCAAATGAACTGAAACAGTTTTAGTTCCTTTAAGCAAATTTAATTGATGTCAACCCTTATCCCCCCCCCCCCCCCCTAGAAAAGTTACGAATAGTTTCGTAACTTTTCTTGGGGGGGGGGGGGGATAAGGGTTGACATCAATTCAAAATTAGTAAAGACAACCTCATAATCAAGCAGGTTCCCGAATGATGGATTGGTCCTCGGCTGGTAAAGAGCTCAAAAGTAATAACCACCAAAAGAACTAAGCCTCTGAATTTCCTAACTTTGCATCCGTATTCTCAACTTTTCTATAATCCCACAACCGAGATCGTATAAAGTTTCCCTGTACCTGACACCCCTAATATATTTTAAAGATGAATTTGAAGCCATTTTACTAATGTATATTAGAGCACAAAATTAGCGCTCTAAATAGAACTAGCACTCAACTTAACAATAGCTGAAGATGGTGAAGATATTGAGATGGACCCCCTCATGGGCCATATGGATGGATCAATGTTCCAAAATTTCAAGAAACATGATTTGATTTGAAACGTTTAACTTTGAAAATTATTAGCGAGTCACAAAAGGAGATGTGGATTAGAACTAGGGTCACGGAGTTTTATAATCAGTTGAAAAAACTCTCGAAACTTCCTGAAGCACAATTTTTAGAAATAGTTCTTGGAAAAAGGTCTAAGTGATGGATTTTCGATGGTATTGAAAAGATTTGTTAAAGCCAACCACCCGTAGTGCCCGCACTATGACAGCAATAAGCCTGGTAAATACATTATAAATCTCAAAGAAAATAATCTTTATGGCAGGGTAATCAATAAATTCTTATCAGTAGGAGGATTCCAGTCAACTGATGATTTGTCGGCTACTCCTGATAATGCGGAATATGGATATATTGTAGAGGCTAATATTGAATATCCTGAACACATGCGTGAAGCTCAGAGTAACTATCCACTGGTGTTGGAAGCAATTTTTTTTCCAGATCAGGTTGGAGTTGTACGCAAGACATATGAGCACACTCAGAAGGCTATGATTTCAATGAGTACTTTAAAAATAATCCATATTTTAATATAAGAAACAAAAAGGTTTTTGGTAGGTTTAAAGATAATTCTAATAGACGCTTCATTGCCGAGCTTGTTGGTTTACAACCAAAAATGTACTTCGTCATGGTGGTCAATGATAAAAACAAACTTAGGGACAAGGGTGTTAAAAACTAACAGTTGAAAATGACCTTTGCCATGAGATCAAGATTATACCTAGCCCCCTAGACAAAAAAGTTGACTATAGACAATTGTATCAGAGCCAATAGACATCTCATTGCACACAAACAGACTGCGAATGCGATCAGTACTAATTCTTTATTATCCTACCCGGTAAAGACTGGTGGGACGCAGCATGTACAACAAAGTACTGCCTGGTTCCTCTAACAGATTATATATTCATCATAAACTTTAAGAAACCTTACAAGATTAGTTGCAAGAAGATGTCCACCCTCGAGTTCGTTAGGTTGAAAACAAAAACCGAGCAATAGCTGACGATAGAAGTAATAATTACTCAAGAGCTACAGTACATGCTGATAATGGAAGAAAGGGTATTGGTGCAACCCCCTTAACCCTTACTGCCTCTGAATTTTTTTTAAAAAGAAATTTAGACGAGTTGTCAAAGCTCGTAGCCATTTAGTTCTGTGCTCTGACAAGCCTCTTGCATTAAGAAAAACAAGTGTGCATACTGATGTCCAAATATTCTCACAAGTGTGTAGCAAGTGTCCGATAGAATCTCCCTTTCATGTTTTGTCCGCAATGAGTATCCACTCTACTACAACACACCTTTACTTTGTGCTTTGCCATCAATTGACTAAACGAATCCTTGAACTTTTAATCAGGGTCTTCATGTGTCAAATTTGGCCAAGTAAGAGATCCTCATTTCTATATTTGAGTCAAAGCCGCGGCAATTTAGTTAAAGTTTTTGTCTGTCAGGGCTTCATTTTTTATGTCGAGGCAACGAAAGCAATTTTTTTGTCTATCAGGGGTCCATCTCTTATCTCGAGGCAATACTGATAACGGCCAACGCATATTGATAAGTTTTCAGCCTACCGTATCATGTGGTAAGAAAAGCAAGTTGGTCTGATAAACTGCATACGGTCTCAGTATAAATATGGTAGACCTCTTCGCTTATATTGACCTTACTAAATTATTAGCAGCTGCTTACTTTTTTAAAAATAGAAAACAATTGGTGTGCAATTGCGAATGCATGTGTACCGTGCGATATATTATTAACGCTAGCATAAGTGTTTTCACATAGCAAACCCTTAGAAAAGTGTTTTCATCAATAAGTAAAAACTAGAGGCGAAATATCGATAGCAATATTTTATCATAAAGTAGTTATGAAATAAAAAGTGATCTTGAAAAAGCCATTAGTGACTTGACTTTACATTATGTTTGATTTATTTACTCTTTTCTCTTACTCTCTTGAGAAATAAAAAATGTTAGTATATGGTATGTGGTCATAGTTTAATATAAAAAAAAAAAAAAATTCAGCCATTTGTTGTATTTATGTGAAAAGATTGCATTTTCAGAGGGGTTATTTTTAAAGAAAAGTTAATTTTTTATATATAAGTTGCAACTTCTAAACTAGAATGTTTTATGAATAATTTGGATATACGTGAGTCAGTAGAAAAATCATAGATAATGGATTGATATTACAAAAGTTAAGCAGAATAAATGTCTTGGATTTGTCAAAATGCTAGTGCCCAGTTTGCAAGCTTAGACAAGATTCGAGAAACCATAAAAAACTAAACTTATCAGAGTTCATGAACAGAACTTCTAATGAAAATAAGAATTCTGTAGACCTTGATTCTGCAGACCTTGAAAAGGATTCTGTAAACCTTGATAGATTATGGAAACTTAAAAAAGGAAAGACCATAAGAAATCCATGTAGCAAGTTTTATGTTTTTCGAAACTCCACAATCTTCTCAAGGGGTCCTAAGGTTTTACGAAGAGCAGTATTTTTTGTATTGAAATATATAAATTTATGTAAGAAAGTACAATAGTAAACTTTGAAGTGGCGAAGCAAGCAGTATTGATTTAAAAAGTGGATCTTTTTACGTAATTTTTATGTTGTACTTTATTGCTTGTCATTTTATGTTGTATATTTATTGGTTGTTCTACTTTTTATTACGTAACATTAACTTTAGAGTTATTTGATAGGGAGTTAGTGATTTGTAGGGTTGAGGATGATATGAGGATGAGTATAGGTATGAGGATGCCTCCTGTGTTATTGTAGCAATCTGACTTAATTATTAACGTGCGTACTTTTCTTTGCACGCAATACTTTTTATATTCCAATAATAACAATCTTTTTCTTTTAAATGATGTAATCCTCAATAATAATTTGTTAACTTTAAATAATAAAAATACCATTTCTTACTCCTTCTTTTCTCTTATGCTTGTTTAACCTCGACGTATCCAACTATAATTGATTCGAAAATATTTCGTTTTCGTTTTGTAGTAATCTTAGTTTTCGTTCCTATTTTGTTTTTGAATATTCTGTTTCTGTTTTGTTTCAGTTTCAAAAAAAAAGAAATCGGTTCTATTTCGTTTTTATTTCGCTGCAAATACTGCAGCCTAATAGAAAGTCCAAGAGTAGTTTGGTGAAACCATTTAATCTGAGAAGAAACTATTTTCTCAGCAAGCCCACCAACAGTGCAGCTGCTGCTAGTGCCAGCTATAGGACTGGTTGCTGAACCCATACCATCATCACGGTTTCTCTAACAATAAACACACGTTGCTGCTTCTTTTAGAGCTGTCTTCCTACAATTATCTCGCATTTCTGTGTGATTGTGAACAATTTTAACTTTTTTCTTTAAATATCTTTTCATCATGGCCCAGTATTTCTCAATTGGATGAAATTGTGGACAGTTTGGTGGGTTCCTATGTTTGGGAACGAATACAACACTAGTTCATATTACAATTGTTGTTGCAGAGTAGCCAAAGTATAGTAGGACCTCTATGTTTTTTAATGAAAGGCAGCAAACACTTCTTAAAACACTCTTTGATACATAATTTACTGTCCATTGTTGACTTTGCTACGTAAACTTGACTCTTTTCAGCAACTACAAATATATTGCCATATCATCATCTTCTTACAAAATTCATCCTTTGAACAGTACTTATACTTCGGCGCAACCCTTCCACGATTTATTGCCGACTAAAATTTGTGACAGGGTTATTGATTCGAATCATATTTTAGATAGGTTTCGTCATCCATAGTTATGCAGCCGCCATGTTTTGTAAGAATATTGTCATACAATAATCTTGCACGTTTTTTTCACTTGAACGCTTTGTTTTCTGACCGGTTAGGATACTTAATTGAACGATATGCTCCAAAGCCACATTTTATTCATGCACGTCTTACAGTGCTTCTACTGATTTTGATCTTTTTTTCGTCAATCATAACCTGACTCGTGCAAAATATCTGTCTGCTAGGAAAGTGGTTCTAGCAAAGAAATTAATTCCAATATTTTATCCCCTCAGAATTTCAAAGGCTATCGTGCTTATAGGAAGCCAATATCTTTTTAACTTCTTGCCGAATTTCTAGTAAAAGTTTTACCATATGAAATGTACTGTTCCAACGTGTTTTACCATATGAAATGTACTGTTCCAACGTGTTTTACCATATGAAATGTACTGTTCCAACGTGTTTTACCATATGAAATGTACTGTTCCAACGTGTTTTACCATATGAAATGTACTGTTCCAACGTGTTTGGCACTCGACTATCAAAGTTTTGCCACACACTCAAATTAAATCTTGAGTAATTACAGAACTTTTCATTTCAATATTTACCAAATTTCTTGCATTATTTAAAGTAGTGGAATGATTGTTTTTGTACACGGGTTTAATTAATAATTGAATACTGTGTACAAGACATGGCATATATTTATAAGGGATTTCAGCATATGACAAAGAAAAAATCTAGATTGCATTCCTGTTCACTACTTTCATCTTCACTTGAGTAATCTTCATTCTCTATTACGCTGTCATCACCATATTCATCTGAGCTGTCTTCATTATAGTTATCAGCGCTTGTTCTTGCTGCGGGGCTTTGTGTTGCTTGTTCTTCACATTGTTCTCTTGTAGGACGTTGGGTCTTACATATCAAAGCAGTCCGCTTTATACTTCTTTCTTCATAAAGCGTATCGTTTTCGTCATATGAGACCCACAATCTGATACAATCAAAAGTAATATTATCCGACAGATTCCAGTCATTAAAGTACTTTGTAAAAAGTTGACAAATGGCTTGTCCTGTATGGGGACGAGACATTTCTATGACTTGCAGAGTTTTATGACATGTTGAGCCATTAGACGGTACAAAAAAGTTAGCCGATGTATCCAAGTAAAAAAAACTCTCTTTTTTGAGCAGCAATCGTTACATAACATTACTTTTCTAATACAACTGAATTTTTCTTGCCATCTTCAAATTTCCTATCACGCTGCTTGTTCAGTGTGGCTGACCCTAATTCCCACAGGGAAATAAGATAAAAAAATTAACTCGTCTCAATCGGATAATCGTCGTCTTAAATTATAGAGTTATCTGCATTGCTAAGTACTTGTATACAGTTAAATCATTTGTTGCCTTGTTATTTTGTGTTTGTTAATAGCTATTGCTTTATTATTTTGCACGCAATCAAATAGCATTAATTCTCCTAACCTGGAACTAGGAACTTCTTGTCTCAGGCAGATAGCATATTTTAAAATTCAGAAATATTCTCATACTACATCGGATAGCCAGATGCTAGAATTCATGCATAAACTGCACGAATACTCTACATAATCTGTAGACCATTTTCCGCCTCTCTTGTCAATAAACTCCCAAAATTTTTCTACTTTCGCTCCTCCACGAGCTTAGTTTCACTTAGTTTCTGTTTCGTTGCCAATATTTTTTTCTCCTTTCGTCATCATTAACTTTAAATTCTCTGTAAATTTCTGGATGACAAGTTCTATGGTGAGTACTTGAGTTTGTTGTATTTTTTCCGTTTACTTCAAAACCACTTTCTGTTTTTTTTATCGCCCACGACACATATACTTTTACTTTTCTGTAGCAAGTAAGTATAAAAATAAGTATAAAATAAGTAAAATAAGTATAAAAATCATGAAAGCCGCTTTCTCTTTTCCTTACACTAAGACTAACAACAGCACTCATTCTTATAAAAAAAATTAATACCAAAGATGATTAGCAAGTAAACAAACTCCCATTTGACAGTTAGCACTGTGCACTTTGATATGTTTTGTTTAGGTTTGACGAATAACACCGCAAAATGAGTTTGATAATAAAACTTTGGATCTCTTACGTATTTGTAAATACTACGGTATCCCAGATAGTATGAAGATAATATTTAATTATCCTTGTTTATGAAAAAAAAATTATTTCGTTTTTATTTAGTTTTTTTACATTAACTTTAAGTTCTTATTTCGTTTACGTTTTTTAAAAATGCTTTCGTTTTAATTTCGCTTTCGTTAAAGATAATAGCACAGTTTAGGAGCTACTGGTACTGGATCAGTATTTATTAGAAGTGGTCCAGGATTTAATGGTGCAGAACAGATAAGCATATCCATCTGCTTTAGTCTTGTAAACAACTGTAGGTTGTTTATAAGACTAAAGCAGATGGATATGCTTATCTGTTCATTGGAATAGATGGATATGCTTATCTGTTCATTGGAATAGTTCTTGCCTAGTAGAACTTTGGCAAGATACTTAGTTAATTATAATCCAATTAATTAATTATTTTTATTGTACAAAAAACTATTTAGGATAATAGAAAGTGATTCATTTTTTAGAAAACAACACTTTAGCATACTTGAATGAATGCGTATCTTCATTATTTATTTTATGGGAAAAACACTGCTGATTCATTAGTATTAGATGTACAACATAATGAGGTTGTATGCCAATTTAATGATTTTTTTAAAATGTTTTTGAAGGATACGTTAAAGAACTGATCCGATGGTAAAATTTATTGGTGATATCTAGGTTAAAAAAATCAGAAGTAGTTCTTGTAAAAATTCTTTTAGAGGACCATGTGGCTGCAGCATCTTGTATTTTGTATTGATTTTCTTAAGTATTTATGTACTCGATTTTCAGAATATATGAAAGCGTTATTGAAACCATAAAATAGTAATGATATATTATTCAATACAAATGAAATATCACCACTTGAGAAATAATCATATCAAGAAGCATAGTTCATAGTTCTAGTTACGAACTTACAATAATTCCAACTTACTTTACCATGTTTACATATACTAGCTCCAACAATTATTAGCCACACATGCTCATCTTAATTTGTTATCTTCACATACACGTGTACTTTTATATTCTTAACAACGATATTTAGCTCTAAGGTGAATACAAAATCCTTTCGTTATCTTACCCTAAATCAAATATAACCTCACTGTGCCATTTTACCATGCTCAGATTTATACCAGTGTTTTGTAGCTAACGAATAAGTCCTACAAGAAGCAAAAGTCCTCATTTCTTTCTCATCTAACATGAATTGATCTATTTGCTAATTTTTCCTACATTTTGAACACTATTCTTTCATTTTTCTAATACAACAAAAACTATTTAAATGATTTTTTTTTAAATCTCTCTTTGCAAATGCAGTTTCATGTTTGACATTTATTCAAATTGCACAAACTTTTATAAAATATTATATCAATTTGTTAAATCCACTCTCTAATTCAGACAAAAATAGCATCGGTCTAGTGTTCTACCTACATTTTATATGGTTTGAATGCTAAATATTGTGTTTTTAATAAAAGTTATATTTTACAACTTTGTTTAAAATTTTATGGAAACTCGACGTAACGAATACGTAAACTTAAGCTCTAAATTATGGTGTCCGAATTTTTTAATTCATTTCAAATGAGATTCAATGGTTTAATGGCTGAACACTTAGGCTCAAAATCTTTTTTCTTAATTTTTTCTTTTGCAATTAGAGTTGGTTTTTTTTCACTTATTAAGATGTAAAAAAGTGAATTAATTTTGAATACATGTAAACTTTTAGGAAATTCAATTAGGAAAGTACATTTCTATGTAGAATGTAAAATCAATTGAAAATTTTTTTTTAAGTATAAGAAAAAAACTTTCGTATTTTATATAAAAGTTACCTAGATACGTAAAAAACAAAGTGACGTAGAAAAAATCAATTTTCGTAAGTATCAAACATAAAAGTATAATACGATTAAGAGAAATTCGTTTTCACATGTAGAAACAAATGGCTGAAAAAAAAATTCTTTTTCACATGAAAATATTTTTTTTCTTACATTAAAAAATTTGAATAAGTAAATTTAGAGAAAAACTATTAAGAAAAGTTAAAAAGCAATCCCAAAGAAAAAGTAATAATCATTTTTTTTCAAGCAATTAAACCTTTAAGATAAAAAACAATTGAAAAACGCTTTCGGACATTTAATCTTTATAATTGCCCAAATAGAACAACAATGGTGGTACGTTAATACTATTATGAATCAAGGATATTTCGGAGATCTTCGTAACATTTATGTTGACACTAACGAAGTCATTTGCTCGTCTGATAAAATAGTGTTTGGTATGACTTTCAGACTGAAAATTAACCGACTTGCACCAATTATTACATGTGCAAGGCCAGATAAATCGAATATAACTGACGTATACAACAACCAAATGTATAATCAATATTTTGGTCCTTTGGGAGATTTATATGTTGATACTTCACCTATATTTGTGCCACCTAACAGAGTTTGGAAGGGTTTTAAATTCATTAAGAAAGGTAATCGAGTTGCACCATCCCTCTATAGTGTAAAGTACGATGGCACTGGTGGCTTTTGGATACAAAATCTGGAAAACAATAACTTTTACTTCCCAAAAGAACCAGAATTAAAAATTACGTACGCTGACAAAAATGCGGTAGTTACACCAACGGTACCAGTCGCATTCATGATACATGCAAAAACAATCGCATTGCTCCAATGTTACTTGCACCTTACTCTGAAAAGACTTCGTTAACTCGATTTCCATATCACGCTGGTCATGCCGAGTTGGCGAGTCAAGTATTATCAAATAAGTACTACGATGCTACTTGGATTAACCACTATGTAAGGCCATGGGGATTAACTGCGACGTGGATTTCATGCATAGCTGCTGATCTCCTGTCAGATCTCATGAAAAAAACAGGCTCAATTAGCAGAGTTACTGATTCCAGTGGTGCAAATGATTTACTGAGTATCGTTAAGCGAGACGTGCTAGAGCTTCCTATAATTAGTGGACTATCAGGTACTGATGACTAGGAATGGTATGTTATTGCTTGTCTAAATGCAAGAAGCTTTGATTCCAAATACTTTGAAAGTGCTCGAAGTAAATATGAATCTAAGGTTTTACCTTACTGGGACGAAACAGAATGCGGAGGAGGGGCTTGGTGGGACGAAGCGAGAACATACAAAAACGCAATAACCAACGAACTGCTTCTTTACATTAACACTGAGTTTTATTTTGCTACCAAAGAAAACCAGTATTTGGATATGGCAAAAAAAGTGTGGCAATGGTTTCTTAATTCTGGGATGATTAATTCTTTAAATCTGATTAATGATGGTTTGACTTCCAATTGCCAAAATAATCAACAAACAACTTGGAGCTATAATCAAGGAGTTATTTTGGCCGGACTTGCCAATCTTTACAAAATTACCAACAATAAAAGTTATCTTGATCAAGCTTGGTCCTTAGCTTCGTCTAGCATCTCAAAATTAAGCGCAAAAAACATCATTAAGGGATACGGGTATGCTGACAACCAAAACTCCAGAGTGTTCAACGGCATTTACATACATTATTTGGCTAAATATGCTAAAATTGAAACGGATTCTTCTAAACAAAAGAAAATTGCACAGTTTATTTTTGATAATGCTGAATTTGCACTGATAAACTCGATTAACAAGGAAGGTATCATAAAAGCTTACTGGGGTGATGCTTCCAGTAGTGTGTACAGCAGTGAAGGAGAAATTTCTGCTCTTGCCTTGTTAAATGCTGCCGCAAATGTTCAGTATATTTTAGGCTAGATGGCAGTAATTGGATTTATCGACATTTTACCAAAGATCAAATTCATTTGAGCTTGGTGCTGGATTTTTTTGTCGCTGTTTCTTGTTAATTTATTTTTGTTTTCAATTTCTTTTCAACTTAGCATAACTTAGATTTTTTAAAAACATCAACGAATTTATATTTTATTTACAGTTTAAACTTAAATGAAACTTAAAATGAACTTTTTCTTTTTCTCCCATCGTGATCGACTTATATAACGTATTTTCGATTGCGGGCGGTTTTGTTTGTTTCAATGTGGATTTTATATTTGTAAAAGTACCTAACAAATATTCCTTAACTGCCTGACAAAAGGTGATGCACTTTTTACTTAGTATAACTTTTTGTTTTAAGAAAGTTAGAGAGTTTATACTTTATTTACACCTGAAATTTAAATGTTACTTAAAACAAACTTCCTTTTTTTCTCCCGTCGTGATCGAATTATATAGCGTATTTTTTATTGTGAGTAAAATGTATTTTGCGTGAAACAGCTATATATACATGGCTGATCTTACTGAACTTGTGCCAGGTAATATTAAAATGTTTTCAAATAGGTTTGCTAGATCAAATTTCTTTTATTGAACCTCTGCAAAACGAGTTAATTGACGAGAGTTTAACTTTCTAAAACTATTTACATATTAAGCTTGAGCCTATATTGTGTGGTACTCAACCAAAAAAGTCTATTTTAAAAAATTATTGCGTCGACATTGTCTTTTTTTCTTCAATACTTTTTCCAGCTAAAAATGGTTTAAAGTGTTTCGCACAAAATTATGAGTGTTTATTATTTTATTAAAAAGATCTAGCGGAAATCCTTTAAGAAAGATAAATCCCTGAATTAAGTTTAAAAGTGCAATTGTGTCATGTAATATTGTAATATTGCTTAACATTGTTGTAATATTGCTTTTGTTTTTTTCATTGTTATACCGACTCTATTTTGAACAAATGGTTTAAACTCTTTGTATCGTGCACACCGTCCTTAACAGACAGCTGTTAGTCTAATATATAGTTTTAGAAAATATGGTTAAAGCCCTCCAAACTTTTTCAAACGCTCTGATTACACTGGTCAACAAAAAAAACTTTTTTTTTTTGTTAGTTTGGGTGTAACAACTGTTTTTATCCATGGACATTTTAATATTTACCCATTTTTGCTCAACCTCTTGCTAAATGTTTCAGAAACCAATCGTTGTTTTGCGATTGAGCTTGTGTTGTAGTTTGGACTATAGTCAGTCTGAGATGACCGCGCAGTGAATGAAGCTGAGTATTAGGGAGCTGCGTGTTTCTACTAAAGTGACGGCGGTCTATGAGCAATTTCAGCCTTTTTGGCTGCTTTACAAGAAGCTTTACGTCGCGTCAATTACTTTAGGCCGGGTGAATAAAAATGAGCAATTGCTTTTACTCAGTAATTGGTCAGCTTTACGTGAATAAAAACTTCAGCAGTTTTCCTCATATTTTTATTCACGTAAAGGTAAGCAATTTACTCAGTAATTGCTCAATTTTACGTGAATAAAAACTTAAGAAAAGTTGTTGAAGTTTTTTTTCACATAAAGCTGACCAATTACTGAGTAAAAGCAATTGCTCATTTTTATTCACCCGGCCTTTTATCTCCCATAAATTCAATCCATTAACGAAAGTTTGGTGGTCTACCAATCAAAGCGTACCTCAACTGCCATTGGATGTAGTAGTCAAAAGAACACTCAGGAGTTCGCCCCCACTACCAACCCTAAAACAGTGGAGTCATTACTCGATTTGGATTACAATTATCATCACTACACGTAACTTAATATAATTGGATAAATGCGAAGGAAATGTTCGAGTTCTCCAAACAACTTTTCTTACATTTTGTCACACCTCTCTCTCACAAAACATTTTTTAACCCAAATCTCTTTTCAGCAACTCGTCCAGAGCTTCACTATTTTCAAGGAACTTCCTTCATTGGAAGGTGGAAGTGAAGCAGGTGTATCAGATGCAAGATATCATAAAGTTTGTAACCTTTTTCACATATTAATATAACTTCAGAGGTCAATTAACATATTTATTTTTTTCTATTATCCATTTAACACGATTATGCTGCAGAATAAAAAGTTGATGTGATAGACAAGAAAGGAATTAAATTTGGAATCAGCGCATCAAATTTAGTAAAGAACAACCACTAAATCTGATCAAAAATTGATAAAGGAGTTTAAGCAATTGTCTAGTACATGGCAGTTGAATTCACCCAATAGCAAAATTTAAATAAAAGAACCATTTTAAAAAAAACGTCTCATTTTTCTCTTTAAATAGAATAATAAATTTACAGCAAAAGTTAAATATTAAACATATATATAAGACTAGTGAAAAATAATTTTTCACTGATCAATTGATTTTCAATGATTTCTGTTACTAAATTTCTTTATTGAGCTCTTTCTTTTCTCTCGAAATGATTTTTAGTAGAAGTTTTTGATGCATTAACCTGATTTGAAAATGTTCCAAAGCTCGACAAAAAATAGATCGTAACTCTTCAAGATTGCACAACTCTCGAATATATTTAGCAACTCTTGTCAAAGTTATAAAAACAAAATTTTTGAAAACAAGAACTTTACAGTGATCTTAAACTAACATCATTATATAGTAAAACTAAAAGTAAAGTTAAAAAAAAGGGTTTTGATTCATTTGGAATGTCAATGGAATTAACATCAAATTTAAGAAAAGAAAAGGTATTTTTTTGCACAAAATAACTTAGTGAACTAAAGTCGTGGATTTAGACGAGAAATATTCCAATAAGTACAGAGAATTATGCACAAATATAATCGCATTGCAGAATCACACCTTTCATTTCTGCCCTACGAGTTCCACTTACATTTCTGAGAGATGAGAAAAAATATATACTTATGTGAGATAAATCCAACCTGATATGGGCGTAAAAATAAACAAAACAGTCACCTTCAAGGAGTTCTACCGTTTAATGATCGGAGGCACACAAACATACAATCACGCAAAATTAGCCGTTTGTTCCAATACTTTTAGGTATATATATATATATATATATATATATATATATATATATATATATATATATATATATATATATATATATATATATATATATATATATATATATATACAGCTATTCACGAAAAATTAAACGATTGCAGAATTTTTATCAAGTATGTTTGGTTTTTGTTTAATGAAGAAAAACTGTAAAATGATATAGACTTAATTTTTTTTATTTATTAAAGAAAAAGTAATTAGCTTTAATATGAATATGAACATGTTATAAAAACTTTAATATTTAGTTAGAAAAAAGCTATTACAAAAAATCTTATAGGAAAAATAAGAAGCACAAAAGTTTAAACGAATTGCAACATTCCAACAAAAAATGAAAAAAAAAGCGAAATTAATATTTGAAGTGTCCTCCTTTGTTTTTATTGCAAAAATAAACTCGTTTTTTGCATTGATTCAACTAATTTCATGCACATCACGCGAGGTACCTTCAGCCAATACTCATTCAAACGTTGCTTTAAATGCTGAGTTGATTGAATTTCATGGTATGTCAGTTGATTGTCGATCCAAGACCAAATATTTTTGATTGGGTTAAGATCTGGTGATCTAGGGCACCAGGGCATCACATGAACTTTTTTTTCAAAAAATGTTCTTTGATTGAGTGTGCTGTATGAGCTGAAGCCCCGTCTTGTTGAAAGATGAATTGCTTGCTTCTGCCATACAAGTGTCTGATTGATGGAACTAAACACGTTTCCAATGTGTTCTTGTAGGTGTATTGATTAATTCGGCCTTCATACAGCTCACAGAAGCCTATACCTTTGTGAGAAAAACATCCCCAGATGCCAACCGAACCTCCACCGCCTTGTCAACGATGTTGCGAAAACCTGTCTGAATATTTCTCAGTTGCAAATCTTTTGACATAGATTCTTCTCTTGCGGTTTCCAACTTGAAAGTTAGCTTCATCACTCCAAATAAATTTTGCCCACTGTTCTACAGACCAGTCCAGCCTTTCTTTGGACCACACTCGTCGTTTACGTTTATCCGTGATTGAAAGAATAGGTTTTTTAGCAGCTATGTACGTTCCAATACCTTTGTCCGACAATGTTCGTCTCACGAGCTCTCTGCTAACTTTTGAATTATTTTTTGACTCATTGAAGATTTGTGCTAGCTTTTTGTAGCTGAGTGTGGGGTTTTCTCTGCTCATTCTGAATATACCTCTTTTGTAACGTTTGCTGAGTTTGGATGGTCTCCCAGTACGCAGCATGTCGGAGACGTCCATGGTAAGTTCCCAGGTTTTGATGGTTTTTCAAACGCAATATTCAGAAATTTTAAGTATTTTGCCTATTTGAACGTTTGTGTGATTTTTTGTCCGCGCCATACCAATAACTTGCAATTTGATGTCACTAGAAACTGATTTTCGACCCATTTGCATGCAATTGAAATTAATTTGAAATTCAAAATATTTTAAGTTGATTTTTAATGAATTAAAAGCTGCCTGATGATGTTGTGATGAATTTTTTGATTGAAAAACTACTCAACTATTTGCTAATTAATTGATAAATTCGCTGCGAAAAAAAATTTCGCAGCGGATTTATCAATTAATTAGCAAATAATTGATCCTAAATAAAATCGTTTAAACTTTTGCGAAACCTCATAATTTGTATCACCTACCTTTTAATGAAATTTCTGAGTAAGCGGTAATGAGTCAAAACCTACTTTTTTATTCTATTAACAAATAACCTATTTACCAAATTGGAAAAATAATTATTTTGATATCCATTTCCGTTAGATTTTTATTCAAGAAAAACCGAAGATTAGATTTGAAAATTCTGCAATCGTTTATATATATATATATATATATATATATATATATATATATATATATATATATATATATATATATATATATATATATATATATATATATATATATATATATATATATATATATAAATAGAAGCGGGGCGGATGCTTTAAGTGAGACTGAATGAGAAAGATATACGTACTGTAAAATACCTTCAACTATCTTAAATGGGCTTTAAAGTAAAAAACTTTTGCATACTTTTAGGAGATCGGAAAAAACCTCTTTCCCCCTTCCTTTTATCTATCTCATCTTGACTAAATACGCCTGCGCATACTAGTTTTAATAATTTTCATTATTGTATTTGATAGAAAAGATTACAGTTGTTCACTTATTTTTGTGTTTTTTTTTTTTTTTTTTGTTGAGTGCTAATAGCTATCCCAATAATTACCTAAATAATAGCTATCCCAATAATTACCTAAATAATAAAAGATTTTGCAAAACTGATCGAATCAATCTAAATAAGTGATTTTGGAAATGTTTCCACATGCAAGGTTAACCAAAAAACAAAAAATACCTTTTCCTTAAAGATACGATTATAAATAATGGCACCATCATTTTCCATAATGGAACAATCTTGACATTAGTCTTTGTAGAAAGTCCCAAATACATGCACAATTACGTTCAAGATGCCATATCCTGCTTTTGAAAATACGAATAACCTAGCCTTGTCAAAACATTTCAACTCTTTGAAACCAGAAAATAAATATTAACTAAGATTCGGATCAATAAAACATATAAAACCAAGTTTTTCCGTAAAAACAAATAAATTCATTGAAGTCATAAAAAAAAATACCACCACTTTGGAATTGTTAGATGCTGAATGTACGCAATTGAATCTCAAAAAAAAAGACTGCCTCGATCGAAAAATCTCATATGGTTAAACGAAAAAGCTCATCTCAGGGATATCGATGTAATAATCAATATAAGCAAGTTGTGCCATATTAGAGGTGTATTTAAGCATAGCATGTAAGAGTGTGTCGATTTTTAAGATAAAATGAACTTTTTCAAATTTCTTCATAAAAAGAATGGTGAAATTTTTCAAAAAAAGAGTGGTGAAAAATATAACTTTACCATTTTTTTAAAAAAGTGATTTTATCAAAAATTAAATAATTTTAGTATAAGCTTGGCAAATTTTGATTATAAATCCATTTATTTTTGGTTATTACTTATAATTCGTAAGTTCTCATTTCTTTTCTCTAAAAATTAAATAATACGTCATAATTGGACAAAAAGGAAAGCTCCAGAAACATTTTAACCATTGATCTCAAAATCTAACTGGATAGTATATACGGGAATTTTTTGAAGCCAGTTTTGGCCTCCTCAGATGACGGTGGAACTAACGAACTGTTATATTAAAGTTAAAAAACTGATGATAATCAAGTTTTATATTTTAAACTCAAATATCAATTAATATATGAGTTCTAAACAAAAATCTAATTTTTTGTTTAGCGTAAGTTTTTTCTTCATAAAAAATATTTATATAATAAAAATATTTACTTAACAAAACATATTCTTACAATACGTTGTTATAAATTAACTTTCTATTTTTCTTTTTTCAGAATAAATATACTAAATAAAAATTCGATAACAAATTCTCATTAAAACTAAGTACAAATTTTAATATTAGTTTGTTTAAATTTACTTTGTTTGAAAGTAGTGAAGAAAAAGTATTTGTTTGCATGTGCAGAAATCATAAACTTTTAAGTTATATTGATAGGTAAATGTGGAGGGTGTGATTTAGGTTGGACAATTTGGTTAGGAAAGGGAAAGCTTTGGAGATAGTTTGGTTAAGGCTGCACATGGTTTAATCTTTAAGAGGTTAAAGTTGATTTTTTACTGTCCTTAGTATATTCAACTATACAATATATCTCAATAAACGTTGTAGTGTGAAATGGTTAGTACTCTTTCATTTATTACCTTTATAAAATACAAATAATTCCCTCTTAATCTATTTCAAGTATTCAATACTGCTTTTATTACCTACTTCTCTTTTTACTTTTCTTAAAGCTAATATCTCTTCTTCTTTATTTGAAACAGCAAAAACTTCCGTTTACTTTAATGATTATTTCTTCTGACTTCTGTTTAATTCAATTTTATTTTTCAATAACAAAAGTTCTCTCTGTTTAAAAATCTTCATAAAAACTTTCGTAAAAACTTTCTTTTACTTCTGTTTAAAACTCCGTCTTCCTCTTCCTCTAACTCCTTCTATCTTTTCTTCGCAAGAATCTAATTTTTTTTGAGCTGTTAATGTTTCTGCTTGTTTTTGGTTGCAATATCTATTCATCATTTATTCATGAGGCAGGTTGATGAGTTTTCGCGTTTTGGTCTTTTCCCAGTTGTTTTAAACTTTTCTTCTTTCCGCTCAATCATTTACTTACGTGATAGGTTGAAGATTTAAGGGTTAAAAATTTTTCCCATTCTATAAATGTCAAGAATATTCAGAATTTCAGAATTATCCAAAACAAAGTTACAGCGAAAACGAAAACGAAACAGTCAAGAACCGCGAAGCATGTTTAGGCTCCCAACGATTGAGAATGAGCACCGTTTGAAGTAGAGAAACCGAAGAACAGCGAATTAAATATGTAAAGAGTCATGAATTGCAAAACAATACCATTATAGAAGACTGTGAACGCAAGCCACCCATGTAAACAGTACATCCTAAAATTGGGTTATTCCACAACGACTCGAAGAAAGAACACAAACACAAGCTCGTCATAATCTGAAAAATGGATAACATCTGCTAATTTAAAAATGCGAAAAATTCTATTCAATTACGCTATAAATAGGTTTTATGACTAGAAAAATTCGATAACCACCTCTGGAAACAGAATTATCTACATGGAAAACTCCATAATCAAAACACTTTTTTCAAAATATAAAACCATACAATTCCGCTTCCAAATGACTTCCATCGATCAACACTAACAAAGATGAAGCTTTTTCCATACAAGGACATATCTTGGTATCATTACTAGTACTACCCAACGAAAGCCATAATTTTCTGCAAGAATATTTTATCAAAAATGAGGAAAGAGAAAATGATCAACAATGCACAAATACCAGTGCATTGACACGAGAAATAATTTCCATTCCCATTTCTGCGCGTAGTGGACGGATATCAAAATAATGTAAGATAAGTCCAACCTTAAACAGGCGCAGAAATAAACAAAAAAAGTCACTTCCATGGAGTCCTATGCTTACCATTTATTTTGGAGCCAAAAAACGAACCATCTCGCAACATTAGCCGTTTGTTTCAATAATTTTTGGTAGAAATATATGTAAAAATAGAAGAAAGTGGTGGTAAATGGAAAGGAAGGTAGATATTTTAGACGAGACTAAATCAGAAAGAACTACGCACTGATGAATACATTTACCTTAAATACGAAATCTAAAATAACGGCAATATTGACAGCCTTGGAACAATCTAAACCCTCATCATACATAGGAAGTCCAAGGCACATGCACAAATACACCGAAGATGCCATGATTAAAGTTAGAAAATATGTCAAAAACATTGTCATAACATTCTCATAAAACTCATCGAGGCCAGAAATTAATACCAAATGAGATACAGACAAGTCCCCATGGATCGATATGACATATTAAGCCAAGTTTTCGGGTAAAAGCAAATAAGATTTATTGAAGTCATCAAAAATTACCAGATATTTGGAACCGTTAGTTGTTAAATGTACAAAATTGAGTGGTAAAAGTTAAGAACTGCCTCACCAGCACAACTTCATATGGCTAAACAATAGAACTCATACCAAGGATATCAACATAATCATCAATGTAAGCAAATTAGAGGTGTGTTCAAGCATGGATTTTATAATACTTCCTTTTTCCTCTCAAGTTTCAATTTATTGGTTGGAAATTTATCCAATATATTCTTGGTACAAATCAAAGTTACGTCCTCGTAGTTTCAAAACTTAATTCAATTATACAAGTTTACTTCTAAGTTAAGTTTCCTATCTCAACATTGACTAATTTTTTGTTAACCTGGATTTAAACTGGAAAATTGCACTGCGGATAAGGAACAAGAACCTTTTTATTTGGTTCTGGGTGGCATCTAAATAATATAGACTGGTACTTAGATCTAACTTATATATGCTGTATGTCAAGGTTGGAAGTAAAAACTTTTCATAATAATTCTTAACTTTCTTTTTAACTCCGATTTAAAAAATATATATTCATAAATTACAAAAGTATTTTTAATAAGTAAAGCTGATAATAATGCTCTGACAAGTTTCTTTTTAAAAGAAATGCAGAAAGTCTCATGTGCAAACACATCTCACAAAACCCAGTTTAATTTGTCAAAATCTTTTAAATTAACAATGGTTTTGGTATTAAGTATATTCTCTACCTTCGGAGGATGTAATCCTATCATCTTGCATACACACGTGGTTTTTAAAAGATAACTTTCAATATTTTCTAAATACTCTTCAAATAAAGAGTTTTCTTATATGGAATTTAGTTCAAACGTATCTACTTACATTAATTTGTGGAACCTTCTTTCGTTTTTGTGGAGCATAAGCGATTTATTCGCTTGTTCAAACTGCTGTTGTTTTGGTTTCATGTCGAGCTTTATAAAAAAAGTTAAACTTCAATAGTTTACGGACAACTGAATTGTATAGTCTTGCATCATGTTATTTGTGCCATAGCCTGCAACAGTAACAGAATATGTATTAAGAATAGGGTAGGGTGGGGTAATGTGGGTCTACGGGGTAACCTGGGTCTAATTCATATTTTTATGTTATATTGATAATGGCTTTAGGTACAAAGTTGTAATTTTTACCACTTTGTTTTAAAATATCAGGCTTTTCAATTTCAAAATATAACCTAGCTAGGCTGTCACTTTTTTAGCTAAAATGCTAGATACATCAACAAAGTCATTTTTTCCTCCGTTTTTTAACTTCAGAGAAAATATATTCAAGTAAGACATAAGCGTATGAAAAATGGTTATTTTGAAAGTTAAATTACTTTAATTTAAGGATAGTATACCTTGAAGACACTAACGCACATGTTTTGTTTAAAATTTGAAATATAATCAGGTGGGGTATCATGATATGTAATTATTTTATCGAAGTTGTTGTTAGTAACATTACAAACCTATTAATTTCATCAGACCTAACTATTTTCGTCTTTAGTTCTTCAGTAATATTAAACTCTTATGAAGTTTATATCTTTGAAGTTTATATTAAGAAAAGTGTATTTATTTGTTTGAAAGAATCCGTTCTCCTAAGTCAAATAAGGTCAAATAAAATATTATATAAGACCTATTTGGTGTTAAAATATTTTTTTTTGTGATATGTTTTGACTTATGCTAATATTTCACCAAAAATTTAACAGATTTTTCATAAATATTACTTTAGAAAGTATTTAAAAAATGCCAAGATGTTACTATGAAAAAATAAAACCCAAGTACAATGCTGATAGTTTGGAAAGAGCAATTATGTTAGTATGTGAGAAAAAAAAGACTATTTATTTTGCTGCTAAGGAGTATTCTGTTCCTAAAGAATCATTGAGACGAAGAATAAAGCAAAAAGAATTTAATGCAAACAAGCGTGAAGGTCGAAAAAGTGTGCTGAGTGATAATGATGAAGCTATGGTTGTAGCTGCAGCGCATTATTGTCAAAGATATGGTCTTCCATTAGATTCTCTTGACATTTGTAATTTAGTTGCCTAATTTTGCACAACGATGAGGATGAAAACTCATTTTAAAAATGGAATTTCTGTTAAAGATTGGATAGTTTCTTTAAGAAGCGTCGTGTTGATAAACTTCGATTACGCAAACCTGAAATACTTACATTTTCAAGAGTAAAGTTTAACACGCGAAGTTTAATTTAATTTTTTTACTATATTATCTGATGTAGTTCATAATAATAAAATTGTGCCAAGTAAGCTAGGGATTCTCGAAACGTTTCGGGAAAAATCAATCGAAAAAATTGTTACGTTACGATACGAGAGGTTTTAATCAGTTACGAGAGTGATTTCGAAAAATCAACTAATTTCTCGTAACATTTCGGTTACGTTACGGGAAATTCCCGGTTGTTACGAGAATCATTACGAGAATGGTTTCGAGTTTCCCGTAAGTCATTTTTCCCAAATTTTCATTGTCTCATTACGAGAATTATTTGTGTTAGGTCTATTGTAATTGTAATTGTAAAAATTAAATACAATTACACATTACAATACAATAATATTGTATTGTAATATTACAGAAACAATAAAATTTTACTTTGGTATTGTATTGTTGTGTTGAAAAACAATTACAAAAAGTATTGTATTGTTTTTTTTCTAATAATACAATAAAATCCGAGAACTATTGTTTTGTTTTAATGAAATAAAATTACAATAATTATTGTATTGTTTTGATGAAAACAATTACAATAACTATTGTAGTGTATTACTTTACATTAAAGTAGAAAAACTAACGTATTTTAACGTATTTATATTCATCTCTTAACGTATTTATATTCATCAATTTTTTGTTAATTTTTTAAAAAGTAAATGTACTATGTGTAATTTAAATAATGTATTTTTTTAAAATTTTATTAGACTGTTTCAATGTTGGAGCAGTCTGAGGCATGTGTCCCGTTATTAGAAAGTCTTGAGTTCGATCCCGAACAATCTATGACGTTTCGCGATTTGACTGTTTCTTAAACTTCATCACTTCTTCAAACTACGTCACATTGCAAAAGCAAACCATCCTCAAAGCAAATTATGATCATTGAAACACTTTTTATTAATATTTTTTTCATTTTCTCGATATGTATCGAAATGTATCAAAATGTTTCGGGAAAAAATGGTTTCGAGATAGATTTTTATTTTTCAATCAATACTCTCGTAACTTCCGGGACCCGATCGAAATTAATTTCCCGAAAGTTTAAAAACTTTACTCTCTTAACTCAAAAACATTTCGAGAAGAGTTCCGTTACGAGTCTCGTTTCGTAAAGTATCAAAACAAAAATAGTTTCGAGAATTCCATGCTTAGTGCCAAGTAGTATATAAAACCTTGACCAGACTGGGCTCTCCACGAATCACTTAACGAAGAGAGTATTTGTACATCCAAAAAGCAAAGATGCTTATGAACTGGTTGCTTCTTCTGGTAAAGCTATTTTCTCTGTGCTGTTCTATGTGTCTGCAGATGGAAGGTATCTTCCACCTTTTGTTATTTTTAAGGGAGAAGGCTATCTGTATTCTAAATGGATAGAAAATGGAACACCAGGATGTGCTTTTGGGGCAACAGCAAGTGGATGGATGCAAGACTTTCTATTTGAAAACTGATGTTTTACTTGAATTTTATATATTTCATTTTTTTCTTTCGACTCTTTTTTTTTCTCTTATTTTATTAATGTATTACCACTGAATAGCCTTTGTTGTTCTTGAAGACGGTACAAATGATTCAATAGAAGTAAATGCATTCTTCGTTTTTGCTTGTCAAGCACTTTATACCATTTGCTGACCAAGATCAAAAACCAATACTCTTGCTTTATGATGGTCATGGCAATCATTTAACATATGGTATTATAAAAGCGGCCATGGACAACCATGTTCAAATTGTTTGTCTTCCGCCAAATTGCTCACACTTATTACAACCGCTAGATGTGGCTGTCTTTGTACCATTAAAGAATGATAATTCGTGAAGCTGTTTTCTTAAACAATTGTATGGCTAAGCTTGTTCTAAACGGCATGTCAAGTGTAACATATCCTCCTAAGGAAGTAGTATTGTAAACGTTGGATCCTTGAAGAGAGTTTGCATAAAACGGTCCTCCGAGAGGGGAAAATAGCAAGTCGCAAGCAAGAGCAGTGTTGTCAGTACCAATATCTTCTGTAGTTTCTGAATAGTTTCCAACTCCAATCTCTCCATCTGCAAATATTCTAATAAAAACTTTTCCAGGTACGCTAAGTCCTGCTGTTACTGTGTCATTATTAGCTAACCATAACCTTCTTAGAACTCCAGGACCATCAGAGTAGGTGAAAACTGTAACTGCATTAGGTAATCCTCCTGCTATAGTTTGCGACTTTAGTCCTAAGCATGAAAAGCTTGAATTTGGAACTTGTCCTAAAAAGTTAGATATTTGTGAGAAAACATCAACGTAGCTTTTTGTAGCAGCGTCTTGCAAGTTTGTAGGATTTGCCACATTTGTCAACTTGTGTAAGTTTAAATTGACATCAGTAGTTATGTTGTTTATTCCTGAAGCTGTATTTCTATCCACATAATTTTTTGTTGCGGCGTCATGTAAATTGACCGGATCAGACACGTTGATCAATTTGTGCGAGTTTAAATCTATGTCACCGCTAATCGTAATAGATCCATATGTTTTTACATTTATGCTTGTTCTAACATCTACATAGTTTTTTGTAGCAGCATCGTGCAAGCTTGAAGGTTCATTCGCATTGATCAATTTGTGAAAGTTTAAATGAAGATCTGAAGTAATGCTGCTTGTAGATACTCCAGTTGTTGAATGTGTGTCGACGTAGCTTTTAGTGGCAGCGTCATGCGAGTTGACGGGTTCCGTCACGTTTATCAATTTGAAAGAGTTCAAGTCAATGTCTACAACGATAGTGCTTGATCCGTCTGTTCTTATAAACATACTATTAGCCAGTGTGGGTCTAAGCATATCATAGTAATATCTCCCCATTTCTGATCTATCGAATTTGTCAATCATTTTTTATATATGTATTTTTTTAAAAAAATCATCATGATTTTTCATGAATTTCAGATGTGAAATTTAAATTCTTCGAATCCATGAAAAATCACCAAAGCGTATAATGATGTGTTTACAGAGTACCAAAAAGTTGTTCATCCGTCCGCTGCTTTCTGGTTGGTTGATTTGAATCACGTGATACCTATGACGTCACATGTTTGTTCGTTCCTATCGCGTCATCGATCACGTTCTTCTGACGTCATTGATCACGTTCTTCTGACGTCACCGATCACGTTGTGAAGCTGTGCTTGCACAGCGAAACAACTTTTGTGGTACTCTGCAAACATCGAAGCAAATGCTAAAAAAAAAAAAAAGAGCATCCGAAACAGCATCCGTTAAAGAAATTAAAATAAATATTTGACAACGTTATATATAAAATATATATGCGGACGCGTTAGTACAAAAAGGAAAAAAACACCGTTTTAAAACGTAAAAAAACCGTAAAAAACTGTAAAAAAACACCGTTATATAATGTGCAAATTATGTAACTAGTTCCCAGTCCTAAACGAACTAAACCGCGCAATTTAGAAATATAAAAATAATAAAACAAACAAGAAGGTTACCTTCTTTCGCCGCTATTTTGAATGTTGTATGTTAAAAGTTTGAGCAGGGCTTCCACGTCCGTTCTCCATTGGGGCTTTCGTCCAAATGAAGGTTTCAACAATGCACTTTTTTAGTCGACCGAAAAACATCGTTTTTTTGAAAGCTTCGTTTATTTCCTCACTCAAAGTTTTTTCCATTGTATATTATATTATTTTCTAAATAAAAAATATGTATTTTATATTAATAAGTAGCTAAATAAACAATCATAAGATTTTTTCGTTCTATTTTGGTGAAGATTCGATTCCAATAAACGCATTCTTCATTCGATATTTCATCTTCATCGAATAACCTTTAATTCTTAACCATTTTCTTACGGTTTCGTAAAACTTTTCGTAAGACTTTTCTCGATCGTAATCGTAATCGATAGAGTCCAAAAGATATTTCTTTGTTGGTGTTCAAAATCATGGTTCGTTTGACAGAAGGATCGTCGTTGCAAAACTTTTTCTCCGCTCTGTAAAAGAGCAAGTGGTTTTCGACGGTTTTTTTAAAATCGATCAGCGAATACGAAGGCATACCGTTTTTGATGGTCGTCCATCGTCGATCGGCTTTCAAAGGCAAGTTCACTCTGACGGGTTTGCTGTAATAAGTGGGATCGACGGTGGTGAACACTTTATTCAAAGTAAGAGTGTCTAATTGAAAAAAAGGAACCACGTGAGCTTGAACATAACCTCCTCCGTTGACTGAATCGTTGACGACCTTGTCCACGTTTGAAATCATGTAGCAAGTGGCTTCGGATAAGTTAGGATAACCGAATTTCTTCGACATTTTTTTGTTTGTTTCGAGTTTGTTTCTTCTCGGTTAGTTGTTTCTTCTTGTTCAATTTGGTTTTGAATGATTTCGATTGAAAAAAGCAACGCTTTTATACTATTGAATTGTTTAAACAGTTGTTTAAACAAACGGATGCGTTTACAATAAAAACGGTGCTATTTTTAAACTTCGAATAGATAAAAGTTCAAAGTATAAACCAATATTATTCCGTTGCCTTAACAATTGCGCAACTGAATAGTAAACGTCAGATATACTTCATATATCGCCAAGACAACGGGATTTACATCATAAGACAGTTGAATCAACAATTGAAGCGTATAAAAAAAATCGCTCGTAAAGAAAAAAAATATTCTTAAAGAGGAAAAAAAAAATGGAAGAGAAAGGTTTTTCGAAAGAAAAAAAAGAAGAAGAAGAAGAACAAGAAGAGGAAGAAGAAGAAACGTTTTTCATGAAAAACGTGGATGCCAAAAAAAAACGTTTTTATAACAGGAAGCGCAGGTTGCGGCAAAAGCTACATGATTCGAAAATGTTATCGATATTTAAAGTTGATCGGAACGGAATGTCAGCGACCACGGGAATAGCAGCCAGTTTGTTTGAAGACGGAACGACGCTACATTCGTTAGGCGGAATAGGAATCGGAAGCGGTTCCAAAAAGATGAGCGAAATCGTGAAAGAGACGTGGAGAAAGCTGGAAGTGTTGTTCGAAGACGAAATAAGCATGTTAGATGCGAGCTATTTGGACGCTCTCAATCGAGCCGTGAAAATGGCAAGAGGAAACGAGCGTCCGTTTAGCGGTGTGCAGGTGATCGTGAGCGGTGATTTTTTGCAAATATCGCCGGTGAGCGGAAAGTATTGCTTCGAAAGCGAAACTTGGAAAGAAATGAACTTTGTGAAAGTGGAACTAAAAACCGCAAGACGACAAAAAGACGAAGCGTTTGCGTGCATGCTTCGCGAAATACGCAATGCGAGTGTGAAGGGTAAAAATCTGTCGTGGCTCAATTCGAGTTACGTGGAAGATCCGCCTCGAAACGTTCCTCGACTCTATTTTAAAAACGCCGAATGCGTCGTTCACAATCGTTTCATGCTGAGTTTGATCAAAAACGAAAATACGCACGCGTTTACGAGCAACGATTATAACACTCTAGGGTTTTCGTTTCAATTGCCGCAAAGTTTGGAAGTGAAAGTGGGGGCGTTGGTGATGCTGGTCAAAAACCTGAACGAACGATTGCACAACGGATCGTTGGGAACGGTGACTAAAATAGACGATGCATATACGTCAAATTTAACAACGAAAACCAAACGACGGCGATCGAAAAAATCGAAGAAAGACATTATGAAGGCGAAACGGTGGTTTTCAGTCAAGAAAATTACCCGCTTATTTTGGCCTACGCCATGACCGTTCACAAAGCGCAGGGTTGCACGTTTGACGAACTGGTGGTGTTTCCTTCGTACCAATTCGCTCCGGGACAATTGTACACCGCCTTGTCTCGCGTCAGAGATATAAAAGGATTGTATTTAGGGAACGTAATTTGGTATCCGCAGCGTAACCAAAAAGTGATCAATTTTTATAAAAACTGTTAAAAATTTTTTATTTGTTGTTTTTTTAAATTTTTTTTTTTTTTTAAGAATTAAGAATTGAAAAAAAAACAACATGAGAATCAAAAGAAAAGAGTTTAAAATCGCGACGTGTTTAACAGGTTTTGTGTACAAATCGAAAAACGTTTTCGAGGACGGAGAAATAGTCAACGAAGCCGCTGTCGTCGAAGCTTCGGAAACGTACGTTCACTCTGTTTTGCACTCATCCTCCTCTGGCTCGATCGCTGTTTGGCGAACGTCGCACGGCGGTGACTTGGTACTACGAAAACACCGAAAAGAGCATGTCCCGTTGCCCCTTGAGCAAACTGCCCGTCGAAATGAACCATCCTTGGTTGAGAGCCGAACGTCGAGCCGCGTACGAAGAGTGTCTTTACGAAAAGGGCGGCAACTTTTCCGATCTGAGGTGCTTCGACATGCTGACGATTGCCAAGAGCGTGCAACGATACATGCTCGACGTTTTGAAACCGCTCCACACAGAGCTGAGAATAACGCCCGAAGAACGATGGTCGTTGCGGAACGACGAAAAGCTCAACAAGCGGTGCACGGTGTGTCGATAAGAGTTGGACTTGGACGTGCGTCGAAAGAAATCGCCGCTGTTTGCTGTTTCCGGGGCAGCGGTGGCTCAGGTACGGCGGGCGGCGGCGGCTCTGGGAGGGTGCCGCAAGGCACCCCCTCAGAATCGCTTCGCGACTCTGAGGACGACGAGGAAGCCCTAGGAGAGGTGAGGGGGAGAAGGGAAGAAGAGATCAAATGAGAAAACGTCAAACGCTGGCTGTTCAAGGGCATCACGCGCATGGACATGACGAACGGCAACGAAAAAATGGCAAAAGCGTACGCAGCACAACACGAAAAACTGATGACGATGTTTGAGGATCACGTGGTGGTAGATCACTGTCATTGGACGGGAAAAGTGATCGGTTTGGCTCACAATAGCTGCAACATGAGTTACGGAGCTCGAATCGAACTCGATCCCGTCATAAACGTGTACACTCACAACTCGTGGTTCGACAACCGAGTCTTGAATTTGAGCTGTTCGTTCGCCAAGTGTTTCAGCTTTTTTAAAATGTCGCCTCGTGGTGAAGAAGAAGATGAACAAGAAGAAGAAGAAGAAGAAAAAGAAAAAAAGAAGTACAAAGAGACGTCGTGTCACGTTTCCTTGGAAGAAAAACTGTTTGCGATTGCCAAGAGCTCTTCGAAAATCGCGCTTTACACGTTCGACGGGAACGTGCGCGTGTTGGACAGTTTGAAAATATTGAACCAATCTTTGGATTCGGCCACTTCCATGCTCGGGGAAGAACTGCAACGTCTCGTGAGAGAAAACATGATCGAGTTTTTGAAAGAAGAAAACCTCTTTCCTTCGCTTTTGAGCGAGTGCGAAACGCGGGAGCTGAGCTCCTTGTTGAACAAAAAAACGGTGTTTCCCTATCAGCACATAGAAAATAGTTCATTTTATTTTTACTGGGAATTTCTTTTCTCCACAAACCTAAACACACCAAAGGCAATTTTACAGAAGAAGTAACTTTCTTTCACTTGTTCGCAATATAACCACACTTCCAAATTATTCTTTCTGTCATTCATGTACGGTTTAAGTTTAACTGATTTAAAATCTCCATTTAATAACGAAACATAATCATCAATATATTTTAGTGAATATTTAAAATTTCCCACAGGATTTTGAATAAATTGAATTACATTATACATAACACTTTTATCAATCACTTCCAAAGAAATATCATCATACAACGGAGGACACCATTTTAAATTATCTTTTTCAGACCATTGCGAAGTCCATAGTTCTTTACACATAACTTTCAAATATATATTATTCTTATAATCTTCAAAACTTAAACCATTTAACACCATATTCGTTTTTCCATCCATTGTTAAACCTTGTTTAAAATAATCTAATATTTGTGGAGATCGATTAGGAAATATATTTTGTTCTGTTTGAAACCATGGAGTGGTTAAATGTGATACAATAGTATCTTTATTCGCCGACACTTCTAAATACGAATAATCAGCTTTGTTCACCACTCTATTATTCTTCAATCTTATACACGACATTCCAAATAAAAAATCTTGTATACGAGGAGGAAAACTAGGCATATATTTCCAATACTTCTTATCCGGATACAATAAATGTTGCCACTCTTGTAATAATGCCTCTATTTCAACATGTTTATCTTTAATTCGATCGTTATCTTCACCGTATAAATATTCATACATCATTTCAATAGACAAACATTCGTTAGGTGTTCCGCTGTTATGTCCTTCTCGAATAATATTATTTCCATACCAATACGCCTTATCGGTTAAATGTTTATTTTTGTTAAACTTATAATAATATTTTACACCAGTCGGATATTTCGATCTTTGAATAATTTCTTCAAAAAAACTCGCAAACGGCGTCAGAACAAATATTGGATAAGAATATCCAGTTTTAGGATCTTCACCAAACACATGACCAATATTAGAAAGACGAACAGTGATTTTAATTTCATTTACATCGCCGCTTTTATTAAATTTATCAGAATCTCGAGGTTCAATTCTTGTCGAAAACAAATAAGTGAATTTCCTTCGTGCAGGATCAATCATATCTAAAACGTTACTGTCTTTCGGATTTTTATCATGTTCTAAAAAAAATAAAAATGGTAAATTGTGATATTCAGATGGATCTCTTAAAACATATTCCCCATTCACATACTTTTCATAACCTTGTCGAGCGAAATTATGAAGATTATCATACATACTTAGTTTATCATTATATTGAAAATCAATATATTGCTGAAACGGAATTACTTTATAAATAGCAGCCTGAGAATGAGTGGGAATAAAACCAAAATTAATCACGCTTTTTACAACTTCAGGTGTCGTAGTGGGCAAAGAAATCGGAAGAGGAAAATAATATTGATTATGAATATATGTTTGCTTCACATCGTATTTATCACTTTCCGGTTCGCTCACTATTCGCACATCTTTTGCCTTTGGTATTAGATCATACCAAAAGAAATTTTGAGGTCTTAATCCTCGCATTTTAAAATTAATCTCTGCTCGGTTTTTATCCGTCACCATCTCGCAAAAATTTCTTTCTCTCGAAATGTAACTTTCATATCTCAACAGACTAGCAGATATTCCACTACAAAACGAACCATTCCAAAATCTAAACGGTAAATAGGAATTCGGAATCAACGGAAAGTTCATATTCCACCAATTATTATCAATATCACTTCGTAAATCATTCCACATAAATGTTCTTTTTATAAACACATTATCATCATCATTCCTTTTCAAATATTCGTCATTTACCAACTGCACAATACTATGATATATATTAGGTTTTCTCCGCAAATCTTCTCGAAATTCGATAACTTTTAAATCCCATCAATGCACAATACACACTTTTTCTGTAATCCAATCTAATATAACCGGTTCTTCATTTAATCCAATTCGTGAAAAAAATTCATAATTATTATAATTATAATACTCTTCCACCTTTTGAATCCACGAATCATTGGTTCTATCTTCTTCCTTTTCCATCAAAGACAAATTAGTGGGAATCGACATAGATTGTAAATGGATAATAGAATCTCTCTTCAACATATTTCGACTCACACTTTTTCTGAAATCAACAAAAGGTAAAGTAAACTAATTCGTCACATTAAAAAGATTTTTCGTCGACGAAGAATCGCCACGAATTTCGGAATAATAATAATGGGTGGCTTCATATAACGAATCATCTAATACTTCTTCCCACAACATAATAATACAATATATTATAATAAACAATTTCACCTTTTATAACAATTAACCTTATATTTAATATCTTCATTTTATAAAATATACCACTATATTTTATTTATTTACACCCGTCTTATTTATATTTTATCTCAGTTTATTCTTAGTTCACTCAAATCTGATTGGTCGGTTAGCTTTTTGTTTACTTTTCTCTGCAGTCTGATTGATCGGTTGGTTGACCCCCGCAAAGGTTTGTTTACTTAAGGGCTGTCGTTTGTTTACTTAAGGGCCGTCGAAGCTATATATACCAGTACATATGTTGAAACCTTCATTTGTGCGAAAGCCCCAATGGAGAACGGACGCGGAAGCCCTGCTCAAACTTTTAACATACATTCAAAATAGCGGCGAAGGAAGGTAACCTTCTTGTTTGTTTTATTATTTTTATATTTCTAAATTGCGCGGTTTAGTTCGTTTAGGACTGGGAACTAGTTACATAATTTGCACATTATATAACGGTGTTTTTTTACAGTTTTTTACGGTTTTTTTACGTTTTAAAACGGTGTTTTTTTCCTTTTTGTACTAACGCGTCCGCATATATATTTTATATATAACGTTGTCAAATATTTATTTTAATTTCTTTAACGGATGCTGTTTCGGATGCACATTTTTTTATTGATGACGTCATCGATGACGCGATTGGAACGAACAAATATGTGACGTCATAGGTATCACGTGATTCAAATCAACCAACCAGAAAGCAGCGGACTGATGAACAACTTTTTGGTACTCTATAAACACATCATCAAGCGTATTGACAACGCTTTTAAAATCGTACCCTTCATCAAGCTTTTTCAAGACGTAGAAACACAAGTGGCCGCAGTAAGAAGTGTCACCAAACTGAACTCTTTCGCTATTGTAGTAAACTGGACTTTTCAAGTAGTTTACTAGCTCGACTGGAGGAGGTTGGGCGTAAGAGTCGAAGCTGTATTTTTCATTCCCATCTTTTCTCCATCATATACAATGAAACCCACTAGTGCTTGAATCTCCTGTATTGACTATCCCGCATTCTTTATTACTTTGCTTTTTTGGTAATTCAGCTCCAACAAAAACACCTTTAAAGTTTTTTATTTTTAGTTTTTTCGCTGCCCCTATCAGCTTTAATTTTGTAAGAGGCTCCTTCGGGAAGATTATTCCTTCTACATTTATAAATTTGTTACTCATTTTGTTATTCATGGATTTTTTACAATTTGTAATGCCCGTACGCCAACATGTGTATTCCATCCTTTAGTATCACTCTTTTATCATCATCTGCACTGAGTGCCACTGTTAATTTCTTCTGAGTGTACTTCATGTAAATTGGATCTTATAACGCTCATGCTCCTTACCTGTTCTTTTTTACTTACCAAGCAGTCTTTGTAATCTTTATGTGTGATGTATTTTTTAACAACATTTTTCTTCAACCCTTTGCATTTTTTGTTATCTTTTTCATGTAGTTTGTAAGAATATAACTTTGATCTGAGTGCCTTCTGTTTACCGGAAGTCTCATCTTTAAAAATTCCTATCACCTTTTTGTTTGCACCTACCTTAAACCCAACATTGTTGATAGCTGGATGGTCTTTATCAAATTCACTTATGTCGAATTTACTCTCTACATCTTTTGAAATGTCTTTGTAAAAATCATCTGTCTTGATTTCATAACTCAAAGAGTCCGTATCAATCATCAACAGCTTTGCACGATCAGAATACATTTTCCTTATGTAGTCATAATGAAATTCAAATATCAAAGTCTTGCTCAAATCCAATATGCACATTTCCAAATAGATCAGTTTGTCATAAACCAGCTTTGTTCTTTTCATGTGCACTGCAATCAAGTTTTCATCAGATATTGTTTGAAGGATATCTCACTAAACATATGAGTTATACCACTGTTTGCAAGCGAAACTACATCTGTATCTGCATATGATGTTCCGTTAACTTTTAAAAGTCTTCCTTCAATCATAATATATGCTTCAGATGGAAGCATGAACGAATCTTGCTGAAAGATGCTGATTTCAATTTCTCCAGGAGTATTTAAGTTTGTTATAAATGTTTCTCTAGCAGTTGAACTACATGACCAGTATTCGTGAAACTGATATCTTTCTATTCCCTCATGAACAGTTGGGATTTCTGTAAAATTTAAAACATCTGAATTTGAATTTATAGCGCAAGATTTTAATTTCTCAGACTGCTTGCTCACATCAATCACAACAAGTGGGCAAATATATCTAAAGTTTAGATATGTTAGGTTGTGAAATTATCTCATCAGCACCATAAAACTTATTATCGAACTTGCCAGCATCTCTATAGGCTTTTGAGAATTGATTGTTTGGGAATGAGAAGTTGTAATCAATAGCAGGAAATCTATCTGAATTTAAAGTGACATAAATGTTTTTTAAGTTGCAATGATCGAATATTGACGGGTTCCACTCTTGATTACCATCTTTTTCCGTTTTGGAATCCAACAATAATGTATCTTGGTCTTTTACTAGCTGATTTAGTACCTAACCTCCAAGTGAATGTATTGGTTTGAGGTACGACTGTTGTATCACACTGTCTCGATCTGAATGCTACTGGAACAGTCACTTTTGATTCAATTGCTTTGTAAAGATTGAACTTTTCCATACCAGCTGGAATGACGTGCGGCATAAACAAGGACAATTTGCTCAATTCTATTTTTCCTGCTGCTGCAGTAGGATTTCTATAAATCGCATCTTCATCGCTCTTTCACACAAGAGATGGAGTGTGTTTAAATCCGTAAACCACTTTTTCATAATCATCACAGAATCCAAAAATGTGCTTGAGCGGTATGCAGAATGAAAATGATCCTTTTGTAGCAGGCTGCTTAATGATGCAGTTATGTCTTTGTTTTAATCCAGTGTTTCCACCGTTATCAGTAAAATCTGGTGTATCAATCGTGTCTCTTTGCCAAAGCTGATTTATGCCTTCTGACAACTGAAACTCAACTGGATATTTAAGAAATCCAAGCATTGTAGTTGCTTGTCCTGGACTGTATATTGTTTCCACTTCTTGATTTGATAATTGATAGGATATCTGACTGAACATGTGCATTATACCATTGTTTGCAAGGGAAACTATATCAGCATCTGCTTAGGCTGTTCCATCGGCTTTTGTTAGCCTTCCTTCAATCAAGATATATGCTTCAGATGGAAGCGCAAACAAGTCTTGCTGCATGATTTTGATTCTTATTTCTCCAGCAGTATTTAAACTTGCTAAACTGTCTCGAAGGTGGTCGTAAAACACAAATTTTTCTATCCCCTCATCAACAGTAGGTTTTTCTGTGAAATTTAAAATATCTGAAGTTGTCATTTTTCATATACGAAAGATAAAAAATTTAAAAGATTTTTCCATGTATTCTTAAAGAATCAAAAAAAATTAAAAATTTTTTACAAAGTGCTCATAATCCCCTTTCCCATTTTTACATTATCTTGTATTCTAATTGCATTTAAACATATATACAACTATAAACAAATATGGTTTTATAACGCATATAAACACATTTTACAACAATATTAAATGACAGATATATTTATCAAAAACTATGAAAAAAAAATTAAAATAATAAATAAAGTTATAAATACAAAATGTGCTCACAACCTACAAACAATAAATTTTCGAAATGAAAATCTAAAGACTATAAATTAAGAACATTAGGACATATAACATTATTTGTGTAACACTTTTCACCTACCATACCTTGAATGAAATGTTTATCGATTTTGAAAAACAAACTATTAAATGCTCTAGTTCTTGAACATGCAACATATAGTTGACCATGAGAGAAACAGTGTTTTTTGAGATATACCCCAACTCTATCAAATTTTGACCTTGACTTTTATTAATTGTCATTGAATAAGCCAATCTAATAGGAAACTAACGACGTTTCAGAACAATAGGTAAATTAGAATCTGATGGAGACAACTGAATATGAGGAACAAAAGTCCATTTACCACCAGAAACACTTGTCAAAGCCTCTGCATCACTATAATTATTTTGAAGAGCACAAACTTTCATTTGAATACCATTGCATAACCTAGCTTTGAAATTTAAATTTTTAAGTTACATAATTGCACAACCAATTTTCTATTTTAAACAATCAGGTGGGATACCTGAAGGAGTTAAGCTGTTCAAAAACTCAACAGGAAAATTATTTCTTTCATTAAGGTCATCAGTATCAATTTGATCAGTACTTAAGTAAATTTTGACCTCACCCAGCAGACACTCAACCACTTCTTCATTGATTGATAATGAATCAACATTAGTTGGTGTTAAAATCACGGGTTTAAAATAATTATTTTGATCAGCATCTCAAAAATTCTTTTCAACAATCATTTCGTTTTCTCTAATAATGCACTGATTTGGTATTTCAATGCATCCTTTAAAAGGATCCTCCTCTTTGACAGGTATTGTTCCATTCCCAAGTTTTAGTAGCCATTAGGAAAATTCACCTTCCTCATCTTGTGCTTTCATATTTTCAGTTAATGCAAACTTCTGCACCCATTGCCAATGCAAAGGACATTTTATACACGATTCTACTATTTCAGCTGGCTGTCCTCTTTTCACAACAGGCAATATTTGCCTAAAGTCACCACCAAAAAGGATGATTTTTTCACCAAACGGAAAGTTGTAGTTGCAAATTTCTTTTAACAACCTATCAATTGCATTTAAGGCATGTTTAGGTAGCATGGATGTTTCATCAAGCAAAAACAAACTAACTTGTCTTAAAAAATGCCCGTGTATAGAGTTAGGAGTTACATTAGATGTGCTATTATCCAATATTGGAACAGGAAGTTTGAATAAGCCATGCAATGTAGATCCATTTGTATGAAGAGTTGCTGCAATGCCAGTCCATGCAGGTGTAGCAGATTTAAAGCCCCTACTTCTGGTTTCAGCAATCAAATAATTATAAGTAAAGGTTTTTCCACTACCAGCTGGTCCATCTATGAAAAAAAATCTAGAATGTTGATTTTTTACACTTGGTTGCTCATTCAGTGCAGCAAGGATAGCATTACATACATTTAATTGATTAACATTAACAGTCTCATTTGATTGGCTTCGTCAATAGATTAAACATTTTCATCAAAATTTTTTAGATTTAAGCCAATAAACTCATCAATAACAGGCAGATTGTAATCAGCCAGCATTTTACCACTTTGATTAATAACCTTTTCAACTTGATGAAGAGTAGCTTGTTCAGCTATTAGAAGAAATCTTCCATTATAAAAGCTTTTTACATATTCCAGAGATGTAAAGGATTGTCAGGTTCACAAAAGGTTAAAATAATTGAAAACAACTGTCTAATTTGCTTTGGCATACGTGTTAAAACCGCCTCAGAAAGAGTTTTCTTCCATTCAGTGTCATCTTTAACAAACCTTTCAAAACACATGCTTCACAAAACGTTTCAAGGACAATACCATTAACAATATGCACATCCTCCCATGATGTTGGTCCTTTTGCTTCCAAAAGTAGCAGTCTAAGAAAAAACAATTCTCAAGTTGGATTAACTTTATACATTCTTACTATTACCTTATAACCACCCCTTTGTCTCACCTTCCATTTACAATGTTTATCATCAAATATAAAGTGAAAAAGAATGTCTACATGCAAATAGCAATGTGCTCTTTCATTTTCAGTATTCAACTTAAACCATGCCGTTAGGTGCGTATCATGTTGAGCTGCACAATCTAAAGCCATTTGTTCTGCTCCTTCTCTAATTGATTTTTAGGTAGATGAACTTTAAGACGTATAATAGTGTGTGATATATGACTTATTGGATACTCAAAAAATCACCACAATGTTTCAGATGCACTAATTTAACGACAATCTAAAAAAGTGTTTCCTTCATCATGATTAATTTGTTCATTTGTTAAAATATTGGCACAGTCGTGACCCTTGTATATGTATTTGTGTAAATATTTAACAGCCTTAACAGACATGCAAGCTTCAACATTAATGTGAGCTTGATATTTCTTTGATAACCATGGATTTTAAGGTACCACCCAACGGTTATCTACAGCATTTCCTTTAATATTGATAACCAAACCATTATCACGACAACTATAGCGTGGATAACCATTATGAACTGCTACTGTGTTAGCATTAAATCCTTTAGGATAGTTTTTACTGCACACCCCATCTTTCTTACAGGGAGAATTTGGATTCAGTATGCCACATGGACCGTGAATCATCCAAGTTTTAACAATGTTATAAAGGTCTCGATTAACAATCGAATCTGGAGTTTCTGCAGATATGAAATTATTGGTATCATGTGCTGTTTCAAGCTTTATCATCATTTGCAAAGTGAAACAAAATGTGAGCTTGTGACAAACCACACTTTTGAAACTAAATAACCTGAACATGTGTCACAAATTTCCCTAATACACCGTGCTTAAAAATCTTATTGAGAAGGTTATTTAATTTGAGTTTAAATACTTGAATAACCAATTAAGGTCTATCATTTGCTGTCTGACCTAGATATAAATTTTCAGTTATCTCGCGCCATTTTTGGGTTGCAAATGAAAGTATTAAAAAGATCTGGTTTACCATACTTTTTAATTATACTCAAAGCATCTTCAAAATTTTCTTTTAAAACTCTAGGACTTCCTACGTAAGTTGGTGGCAAAACTACAACACGCCCTGGTCTAACATTATACTCATTTCCAAGTTTGTTTTGGTTATTTCTGATGAAAGCAAGGCGCTGGCCTTCAATTTTAACATACGCATCAACAGCATATTGCTGAAACAGTTTTTTGCCATAAAAGAGTGAAGAAAATTGTCTAACTGAAAGTTTATAACTGTAATAATGAGATAATGTAACATGATTTCTAACCAATGTAGCACGTTCAGGGTTGTGAACCAATTGATTATGTTAACCAGCATCAACCCTTAGAAAAAATAGAGGATAAACCATAGGATCTAAGTCGGCAGACATACTTGATATAGTTTTAAGAGGATGACCTCTTGGGTAAATAATAACTTCCCTGGAAGCAGGCGGTGCACCATCTTCACCAACAAATGCAACTGCAGCTACTTTATGCGAAGGGAGATTATAGCGACTTATAGCGATTATAGCAATTTATGCTGGAACATCATGATTCCAAAATATTTATAGCAAAATCATGTAGTAAACAGCGCTAAAGACAAAAAATCAAATTGAGATAAAACAAATTGTATATATGGCAAAATAATTTGTATTGGCTTTTAGTAAATGATTAAAAGCAGTGATTTTTAGTTAAATTACCATTTACCATTTTTAACAATAGACACCAACATGAAGATAATCCAAATGTCTATTAACTCAAAAGATAACAAAAAACCATCACAGCAACAACACACAAGAATAGCAATCACCATAATTTAATATAATATGTATATAATATAACTTAAGTAAGATAACATTCATATATAAAAAAACATAAGTTACAACATTGCGCAAAATGATATTTAAATACATTACTATGTATTTTTACAATAATTTTTATTAGTAAAGGTTTGAAAACAGCAAGACCTAAAGCAGTAACAGTTTGACACTAAACACTACCATGTAACCCTCTGTTAAAAGTACATCTCTTGGCTGGCAAATTTGACAAATCTTGCTCTACAGGTTTACCAAGTCACAGCACTTTGAAAACACGGGAACAACATACTATAAACATATGTACCAACTATAAACACAATGTGTTTAAATATGTATGTAAGGTTAAATATATACTATATATATACCTATTTAAACAATTTTTTAAAACAATTATATAACACATGTTAACACATACACAACACTTTACATTATTATAAAAACACATTGATAAAACAACTATAAAGCACTTATTACCATATACACATACATACCAAAAAAGCATATATGCAAACAATAAACGTATGCAAACAAAAATTTTAAAAATGACGCGAGAAAATTTAAAAAGATTCAAAGTAAACAAAATATATTTTTACAAGCAATACTCTTTACCTTCTTTTTTTTTCATAAGAACTGTAATCCCTATATCAAAATTTAACCTTACATACAATAGCATGTGACATGCCATGTCAATGTTGGCACAAAATTTTAATTTATTCTTCTAAATTTTCTAAAAAAGAACAAAAATAGTTAATAGCATCACAAAAATTTCAAAGTAGTAGTACCCATTTTATGGAAATAGCATTAGTATAACTTTAAATAACATCCATACCCCTATTTTCGTTCTAAAAAAAAAATAACAAAAATAAAACTGCTAAAAGAAAAACTAGAACAAGCAAAATATAAACGATTTAAAAAATTAAAATCCTTTCAACTTTTTCTAATAAAAAATTAAATCCTTTCTACTTTATCTAATAAAAATGTATATATAACTATTTTGTACACTTACCTCAACTATAATATGATATTAACGATGATTATTTATCTTAATATGATTCTTTATGTAATATAACTAAACTAATAATTAAATTCCAAAAGGAGAAGTTTTAACTCGCTCAAGAGATCTTTCTCCAATATCCGCGTGGATGTAGAGAACGCGCTCTTTCAAAGCCTAGTAACTAATGACGAAACGACGTTAAACATTAAACGTCAAACGTTTCTGTAGCATTTATATTATAGATATTATAGATATATTTTGTGGAGAAAATCAAAAAACATTTCTTAAATTGTAATCAGAGGGTATTTAATGGTATAGTTTAAAAAAAAAAGGATTTTAATAGTTATTTTATCACTTCATTTTGAAAATAAATCTTTTTAATGTAGCAGATTCCCTTAAAATAAAGTTGCTTAAATTGTTGTAATGGAGCATCAATTGCAATTAAATTCTATTTTATATCAACTGAATATTTTTATTATTATTTTTAAATTTTGAAAAAAAAAGTAACCAGGGAGTAGTTAGACATTTAAGCAGCCATTTTGAAAAATTTTCAAACAAGATTATAAAAGTTTGTTAAATGGTACTGACTCCAAATTTTCAAGGTATGTTAGGAGAACTATCAACTAAGGTTTCAAACACTTTTGTGTAAAATGGGTAAATATTTCAAAAGATAATGAAATAAAAGGTTGTTTTTTTTTAAATTAGTAAAATTAAGTATCTAAAAAAATAAGAAATTGTACTTAATACAAAAATTAGACCTTTGTTGAGGTACAAACCCCAGACAATACATCAAGGAACATTTCCTGAAAATTTCAAATCAAAATCTTCATTAGAAGTTGAGAAAACGTGTTTAATGTGTTGCAAAGTATTAAAAAAAAATGAAACTCAATAAAAATGCTCTTACAGATTTCGTAATAAAAAAATAAATAAAATTGTTATCATTCTAAAAACCACCAGCAGAGTATGACGTTCCTTCTTCATTTTCTTTATCTATGAATCGTTTTTTTATTGCTCTCAGCACCTTTCATCTACTGATACCTAATGTGGAAGTCTTTTTGATCATATAACCTATTCGAGTTGAATTTTTTTTAATTGTCCCAATATGCATAAATCGACCAATTTTTATCTTCAGTTTTTTAAAAACTTCATAGAGCCCAGTTGCTCCATCATTAAACTCTAAAACAGCAGATGATACAGCTATTTCAAGAGTACTTCGGCTAACATAAACATCTTTACGACATTAATAACATATAACTTCGTCACAGTTTTTACAAAAAATTTCAAATTGCAAGCAAAATCCCATTTTTTCTTGAGGTTACGGTACAAAATAATCTTATTTCCACATTCAGGACAACAAATATACTTACTAAATAATCTTTTTAAGATGGAAAAGTTCATAATAAAGTTATAATTGTTTTCATAATCATTATTCCTATCCTCGACATTTTGAGTAGTATTCATTTTCGAAAACAACTTCTTTGCACTTGAACAACAGGCAATTGATAAAGATAAAGTAGTTTTCTGTTTTTCTTTGCATGTGTACTGATTGCCTTTGAACTTATATTTACTTTTTCTAATCGTACTACGATTCATTTTTTTAAATATAAAATACAAGCTTAAAATAAGCTTTAAAACGAGCATGCAAATACAGTCAAAATATACGATTTTATTTACTAGAGTTCATGCTGTGGAATCTATCTTAAGGTTGTTTTGAGCCCTGGTAATAAAATTAAGCACACAAGATGTTTTTAAGACTTAAATTTTATCCAAACTACTGATTAAAAAGTTAAAAACCTAACAACAAACCCGTTGCTATGGCGGTAACTAAGGAAGTCTGAAAACTGAGGTGCACTAAAACAAATTACTTAAAAAACTAAATTAAATTACAAGTAAGAGTTTTCATATTACCAATCTCTGTTAAATTATGCATCGAAATCAAATTTAAAAAATTTTGTAAGTTTTTTTGATTTTTGTGGGGGTCTGCTACCTTAAGAAGGTCAATAAAAATATGTGAACAGAGTCGTATTTTATTTTTGTTTTACCAATAGGTAGTCTATCGACCTGGTTTTACACTTTTTTTTGGATTTATTTGCACTTTGGCAGTAAATTACACCTCAGAAAATACCGAGATTTTCATCCAATGCATAAGCAAAGCTAAACCACTCATATAACCATAATTTTGAAAGTAGTGACAGAATATCGCAGTAATCGGCAACGTTTTGAGGTATAGCAAAAAACTAACAAAATTTAAAATAAAGCTGCCATGAATCCGTAACCCGTGGAACAATCCGACAGAAATTTTATCCAAAGCTTGTTGTGGTTACAGGCAACATTTGCAGCAAATTTTATCAAATTACATGGAATGGTTCTCATTCTACAGGTGATTTATTGGCGCACTATAGTGTCAAATTTTCATTCAATTAGAACATTCAAATGATATTATTTTCCTCGGACAAAATAAAATGATTTCAAAATTTGCATCGCAGGTTACCTTGATGTGCACATCAAGGTAACCTGCGTTACCTTGACGTGCACATCAAGGTAACCTAATTAACAATAATGCCAACCTAGCTGACCCAAGAACGCCACTTATATGGGGTGATAGCGTACACATGTGTACGCTATCACCCCATATAAGTGGCGTTCTTGGGTCAGCTAGGTTGGCATTATTGTTAATTTATGTTAATCAAGTTTTTTTTTTTATCAACTACTTATATCCGTTACTTTTATTTTTCTATTATTTGTTTGAACAATAATTAAATTTTACCAAAAGCTTCAATATTGGCCTGAGACCAAATCTCTGTTTATAGATGGTAGCATTATACGGCGTTGTGAGGCTCATAAGGCGTTATCACTTCATGACTGGATTTAAGTGCAGCATATTGAGGTCTTGCCATAGTACGCAAGGTTACTAGGTAGTTAATGTCCAGTGGACGGCGTAAGATTATTGGTGTAAATTGCAGGCTGAGTAAGATTGCACTTCTATTTTTAAAGAAAATTCTCTACACAGGCAAACAAGTTGCAACCAGCTCAATGTTTCATTTATGAAAACGAAAGTTTATATAAAGTTGTTTCAATTATTTAAAAAACTATTTAGTTGGACAATCAATTAACAGATTAAACGTTTTTAAAACATTCTCAATGCATCAATTGATGATAAAAGATTTAGGAAATATTTCACTGAGTTCACCTTAGCACAAGAGATTCCGTTAAGAGTTTGGTCCATAATAACCGTCTCCGTTACTCTCTGGCTACTGTTTTACTCACTAAGTTGATTTTAATAGACACCTCAATTTTTAAAATCCTGCCTTAACAAAGTATTCTCGTTCATTTATATCGTATACTTTTCCAAAATTATCGATTTAAACTGTTTTTTATTTTTACTTGTTTGTTTGTTGTTTTTTTTTTATATTTTCAAAAGGAGATTTTAAAAAAAAGAATTATTAAGAAGTACACTGATATTTTGCTCTCGTACACAATAAACATAAAGGTTCATATATTTTATGCAACAGATAAACCTACAGAAAAACTTTTCAAGCTTTTCCTTTCAAGTAATAATATAAAAACTGATTTTTTTTTGTAATTACTGCGATATATTTTTCCTTAAACGGTTAAGGTAGTTGTATATGCTCCAGTCAAAATTTATATTAAGGATTGCAAAATCAAAAGTTACAATATTTGATTTTTCATCACTTCAATTAATTTCCACAAACATTTTGAAAGTTTTTATTTTAATACTAGCACAGTGAAATCAATAGATTCTTATTCAAGAAACGTCGATTTTCACGTATTTCTACTGGAATAAATTATAAACTTTAAGCTAAAATTGCACAACTTTTTCATTTTGCTCCTCAAGTATTTATGACTTTATGTAGTACAATTCACTTCTCTCTGTAGGGTATCTCCTAGTTCTTAATAAACTTTTTAGTTTATTCCTCAGTGCATATCTTACTTTAGGAGATAAAAATATGTAAATTAACGCATCAGTCCAAAAGGAAACGGGGTAAACTATCCACGTATACCATGACAATTTATTGTTATAAGAAAAGTTGCTGTCAATCAATTTAATAGCATATAATGTGTCTGGTATGGCAACTAACACAGCAAATGCCGCTAAAATGATTAATGCAATTACTAATCCTTTAAATATACCTCAATTGTGTTGGTTGGATCGTAAGTCTGCCCTTTGTTTTTTAAGTAATATCAAAGCGTAGGCGTTCACGAAGCCGGAAAAGATAAGTATAATTGAATCAAAAACGACATAAATAACAATGTAGTAGTTGACGAGAAAAACTCCAAATGAACTTCCAGTCATTGCCATCAAAATCCACAAAAGAATCGTTGCAATATATATTTTCTTTTTTGAACAGTAGACGACGTACTTAATATTTAGTTTAATATGTAAGTACCTGTCAAGTATCAACCAAAAGGTTGTGCAATAATATCCGGTATTAACAATCAATATGCACACATTTATTATCAGCTCATAATGTGGATAACTAACGTCAAATGAAGAACACGTCTCCCTAACGGTAAGAAACATGCTCAAGGTTAACTCAATCCAGCTGAGGTTAATGAGTATATATCGCTGTGTTAAGTCGATCCCCGCTTTCTTCCAAGTAATCAACAAAAACAATCCAATTCCATTTAAAGTAACTCCAATAGCACAACATGTCAAGAATGCAATTGAATAATTAGCATTCATACTGTAATATTATATGGATAAATACATATGTTATTTTACCATATGGTTGATAATTATTACACACACACAGACGAATACAGACACACACACACACATACACACACACACACACGCAAAGACACGCACGTAAATGTTTATGATTGTTTAAGAAGATCAAACAATCTCTGTTAATGTGTATATGATGTTTATATTATAAACACACAGAGATCGACTTCTTGCCACCGTTAATACATTATTTTCTCGGTAGTTTAATAAAGGAAAAAAACTGCGCGAACCAGTAGGAGATTCACAACGTTTCATCAACGAAAAAGACGTCTCTATGACGAAAGTATTTATACACTTCTAAGGCTTATCAGGTTTGTTAACAATTTAGGCTTTTCAATTAACAAAATTTTTTTTTGCATTGCGGGGAGTTTGATTGCATACCGCAGAAAATAAATGTTTAACAAGTGTACTTGTTTTAATGGCTTAATCTGCAATCGGCCAGCTCTGTAATGCAATTTAAAAGAAAGGTAAAAAAACTTAACAAAAAATAAAATATTTATGTCTTTATTCCTAATGTCAATTAGGTGAATTTTTTATTATTTATACGCAACTAACTGAAAATTCTGAAATTGTATATTGATCATATACCTGTTTAAAAGCTTTTTTAACTAATGTTTGTGACCAGAAAAAAACAACATATCGTTAAATTATGCAGTCAAACGTGGTTTTTACACTTCTTTTAGTGAAACCGGAAGAAAAAAATTCAATCATATAATAATTTCAAATGTCAATAAAATCAAAGATACTTTAACGTCTCCTGTCGCGTTTTCTAATAATCTAATAGATTTATAAAATTGTAGATTTCCGAAGGATTTTAAAAAAATCTACTGAAAAAGTAAGATAGTTGAGCTTAGGATGTACGCGTGCTCAAAGACAAATTCCTAACTATTCAGCTGGAACACGAATAATTTCATTTTTCAGCTTACTTTCTATGGTAGCATGCAGAAAGTTAGCTTTCATCTGGATGCGGCCGACTTACAAATACTTTTGCTCAATTATATTATCGTTCAACGTTTCCACATTCATTTAAGCATTTTGCCAATAACACGTTATTTTGTGCTTTTCATCCATTGCTGCTTAATATTTTTAATTGTTTTAGTAATTTCTGCATATTTTTATTGGTCTTTTATTGGAATTTAATATTCTTCTCAGGCTCTTTGTGAATGTCCAGCAGAGGTTTGTCTATAAAAAATTTGACTTACGGTTTCATTGTTATCAGAAAATTGCCCACCTTCAGTTTTGTTTCATAAATAGCAAAATTTGTCTATGTTTCTCATATTGAATAAATAGAAACTTTATCTGCATAGCTTAGTTTCGAAGTATAGTGTTGAAACATTAGATTTAGGGGCTAATAGCAGAGCTTGTGTGTCCATCTTATCGCTTTTGTGCTTTTTTGATTTTTAATCGTTTTTTTTTGCCATTCGGCTTTTACTTTTTCCTTTCTATATGTTCCTTACGTTCTGTATAAAGTGTATTTCCGAGTTTTTGATTGGCATTTTTCACACTCACCATTTTTCTGCACAAACAGTGACAAGTGTTCCATTTCTAAAGTAATGTGTTGCTGAATTTTTTTTATTGATAGAAATTGATTTTTCTGCGACGCGCACACCAGTCTGTTTTGTGAATTTTTCACGGAACCAAAACCAATATATTATCGGGTACCCGTTTGGGTAATGAATTATTTAATACCCGAAAATCCGAACCCGTTCAGTTTTTGGCGTTACCACCGTTAGGGTCCCTAAACTTAGTTAAAGATTTTTAAAAGTTGCGAAAATCGTTTTAAGTCATAAACTTTGCTATTAGTTATTGCTTACGGTACTTATAGCATCTTTGAAAGGTACTGTGAGTTGTAGAAACAAAAAGTTAAAATCGGTGTTAAATTAAACCTATTTAAGAAGAGAGTTATTTAATCAAGTATTTAATTAAAGTCAACAGCTTATGAAACAACATGAGTAAATGAAAGAGCTTAAATGATGTGAAAATAAATGCAGCTTTGGTACCAAAAGTTAACTTCTAAACGCATTAGTTGTCTTTGTCATCCAAGAAATAAATCACTGGCATTTTTACATTAGAATTTTTAACAAACACTGATTACAAAACAAATATTTAAAGTTTGGAGATGTATTGATTCGGAGACTATTTTCATGAGTTTCTTAGCATCAAATAAATTGAAAGAAATCTGAACCAAGTATAAAAAAAATCACTTTCGACACTCTTTACCTTCTTCAATTTCATACATGTCTATAAAGTTAATTGAATCAACAGAGGCTTCCTCAAATTATCATCCGGCTCCTCATTAGGAATTGATAAAAAGCATTTGGTTTTTGAGCAGAATTTGAGCAAAAATTTTCTCCCAAACTGAGAGTAGTTACTTGTGATGAAAATCAGTTTTTCAGCTTTCAGAGGATCCATATGGCTTCTTCCATTCGTGACCATCAGGCTGGCAGAGTTAAACAAGAGCTCTGAGAATGCTGAACTTGCAGGAATACTCAGGATATCAAAGACAGCCTTGGAAAGAATTGGATAGACGTTTTGTTTGTCAGCAAGAACTGCATTGGCTTTCCCACCCCGGCAGAAAATCCCTCAAGATAACTTTTATAGGCAAAAAGTACTTCTTTTAATCCAGTCGCGCTCTTCTTCTGCTCCATCGGCTCGTTAAAGCTTAAAGTGAAGTTTCCAAATTGTGAGTGTCGAAGGATGTCGTCAACGAAGAATGGTTTAATCTCGGAGTGTTCTTCCCCACTTTTACCAAAAAGTTTGACAACAATCCTTTGAAGACTTCTTCAGGATTCTTGGCCGAATTGATTCTTGAAAAAAGTCCTACACTAAGAAAATGGTCAGTTTGGCAAACTATTGCAGTGTTAAAAAATACTTTACATACAAGTTTTAGACAGCAGTAGGGATTTACAGCTTATTACAGATTAGAGAAACTTATAGTAACTATAAGCAATTGCTTGAAGGTATTTCGCACCTTGTGAAAATTTTAAAGGCACTAAGCAAAGATATTAAATTAACTATATTAAACAATCTATTACCTGTTTTTTCGGTTTCTCATTCATGGGGAGGCAGGTCATCTGATCTGAAGATAGTTTTGGATTTTCTTTTTCATGTTTACGTCCTTCTTCGTTTTCAGTATCAACATCGACTAGACTTATTGATGGCAGACCACTTGACTGGTTTGCAAATATTTTCGAAATATTTTTCTCTTACGCTCGTCATATTTAGTTTCAAAATTTTAAAATTTCAACCTTTCTAATATCATTTTAAAAACAGAAAATAAAACCTTTCTGAAGAATGATGCTTTGCCACACAATGATGCTTTACGATCGCTTTTGCTGTTTTGTCTTTTGGCTTCGAAACTTTTCTGTTTACAAATTTAATCCACTTTCCTTCTAAATAAGTAACTTTTGTAAAATTAGAGACAGCTTTACTTGCAAAAAGAGAACTAGTTTCACTTTTTCTTAACTTACAGCCATTTCGAAAATTAACTACGGCCGATTTATTTACCATACTTCTCACAACAAATTTGAAAACTTGATTAACACGACGTCCATGGCCAAAAACACAATGAAAAACTGGCCTTCTAATTTTTGGCCTATTTATGCAATATATCTGACCGTGCATAAAGTAGGCCATGTACTCAAGTTCACATATATATCATTTCAGGATCTTATGTTTATGTTAAGTCATCAAATGTTCTATATTCTTTTTTTCCTCATTAGTAATCTAGATTCAAAATTTCCAAGAACCAAAGTTAATGTTTCTTAGTGTCAACTTTTCTTTTTGATAAACAGTACAGGTATATACTTGATTGAAGAAAATGAAAACTTGTTAAATCTGACGAGAGAAATTTTGATAATTAACCCTTTCAACTCCAGTAGATGCAAAAGGCTGGATTTAAGACAAAACTTTTGGATGGTTCAGGCATAGTGCGATTCCCTGTGAGGAAGCCTCTTAGGTAGCTCTGAGGACCAACTTCTCTGAGTTACCTCTGAGATAGCCTCTAAGGTGGCGGGTGACGAGCAGCGCCCTCGCGAGCGCCCTAGCAAGCAAGCTAGTGAGCAGCGAGCGACAGGGTTGACGGCCAGAGCGTGATATATTTTTTCCATTTAGAGAATGTATATGCACATGATTTTTAGAAGCGCGACTATGTCACATGGAGCAAGCGCAAGTCTTTGAGAAATTATTCCTAGATGATTTAAAAAGTTTCAAGTAGTTGAGGGAGAGTCCGGTAGTCACAACAAATATTGATGAAAAGCAAATCCTATGCTCCAACTGATCTGTACATTCCTTGTCGCCTTTGCCTGCGTATTTTCTCAAATGCAGATTCTTTGGAGGCGCACCGCAAGGATTGCCTGGGAATAGGGGGAAAATATCAGAGGAAAGAAATGGCTAAGGCTGGCAAAAACAAACTAAAGTTTGTGAATACCTACAAGCAGATGCGTGTGCCTTTCATGATATAAGTTGACTTTGAGTATCTTAACATCCCTGTAAAAAGCGCGCCAGCTAATCCAGAGAAGAAATCGACCTATCTCATATTGAAGCAGGTTCCATGTAACTACTATTATATGAGAGTTGATAGTGATGGGTAAACTAAGGGACCCTTCTTATACCGTGGTGACAATGCGCTCAATGATAGATAGTGAGACTACGTGCATGCGCAAGAATGATGCAAGCTAGGCTGCAAAAAACTTGTGCGACTATCAAAAAATTCAGGAACTTATCATAGGAATGTTATGGTGTCAACCCAGCTCACTAGTTCACCTCTTCAGGGACGGCGTGGGACGCCATGCAAAAAAAGGTTAGAGTTGAGTTCGAGCTCTTCACTAGTATTGATATGCATCTGTTCTTCGAGAATGGAAACCGTGAAGGCATCTCGATAAATGGTGTAAAAAAGTTTGGCGAAGCGATCAACCCAGGGTGGCCTGACTATGGTGGACAGTGAATATCCTGAAGAGCTACAAAACATACAACATGACTAGACTCTAGCTCCTAAGATCCTGATAGCCCCCAAGACTGGCTAAGCAATGTCCCGAAAAATCTGCTTCAAAGGTTTAAGTGTGGGTACAAGTGTATCGGAAGCTTATCCCAAACCGTCGGCGTAAGTAGCTGATGTTGTGCCCTGTCGCAATCTCATGGTTTACTAGTCGCTCGGGATGGTGGTGACAAAAACTTGTGAGGTTATAAAAATCAGGCAGGAGCCCTGGAAAGCGTCCTACACACAAATGACCACTGACCTGAGGAAAAAAACCATCAACAAAATTGAGATAGAATTCTTCAAGCCGATGAATCACAGCGTCTTCGGCAAGACGATGGAAAAATCTGCAAAAGAGGATGCGCATCGATCTTGTTCGAAGGAGTGAGACGTACCGCTTGCGGAAGCTCATTGCTGACCCTGCGTATCATTCACTTAGAATATTTGACGGTGATCTGGTGGCCATCCAAAGTAGAAAAATTAAGGTGAAGTTGATCAGATCGTTATATATTGGGCAAGCAGTACTCGACTTGTTGAAGCTCCTGATATATGATTTCCGGTGTGAGCAGATCAAATCCAAGTATGGCCTGAAGGCGCAGCTCCTGTACACAGATACGAATAGTTTGTATATGAGATCGAGACTGAAGAAATCTACAAAGATATGTGGGAGAAATCCGATTTCTTTAACTTCAGTGACTAACCGAAGGATCACCCATGAATTGACGAGAAAAACAAGACGGCAGTGGGTAAGTTCAAAAAGTGTAACGATCACATTATCCATGAAATCGATGGGGTGAGACCTAAGATGCATTCATTTCTGTACGAGAGTGACAGCTGAAAAGTAGATAATAAACGAAGACTTAAGGGGGTCAGCATGGCTGTGCTCACCAAGTAAAAATGGCGCGTGCCCTCTGTAGATATTTTAAAAACCAAGAAGTATTGAGTCAAACAAAAGTCACGATACGCAGTGAAAGACCCCATTTTGGTGTCTATGAGCAAATAAAAACCTCAATCAAACCAAACGACACCAAAAGATGGATAGAGCTAGATGGGATCATAACAAATTCCTACGGCTACTCGCCTCGCGTTGATTAATTCTACCCGGTGGTTACTCTGTCTCATCAGGAGTTATGACAACTCTTCACGGACGAAGTGTCTGGCAGGCCCATCAGTAAGAATATAGAGGGCGGGCTGTCCCTCCTGTCTCAAGATAAAATGAATAGTGTGTGTAGTCATGGACCAGGAGCCTGAGAGATTTCCCCCGTTTTAATGGAGTTTTTGGGTTTCACTCATAAAAATCTGAGGACACATCTTTAAAGGAGACTAACAATAATGAAAGTTACGTCACCCACTCGGTTGATCTTTCCGAATAGCCATGTGTTGTCGTCAACAGCATTCCGATAGCATACTGTGCGCTGAACAGTCTCTCAGCAAGAGTGCGATTGAAACGGTCAACTATCCCTTGCTCACGATGGTTGCCTACAGCTGTTGTAGCCACACCTGCACACCGTGCTTCTTGAGGATGTGGGTAGTAGCTCCAAGAAACTCGCGGCAAGGATCAACCTGAAGAATGTTAGACCTCACCAGTGGACCGCGCTTGTATAAGCGAGTAAAAGCACTTGCGAAATCTACCGCGGTCTTGCTGGTGAGTGGCTCCACTTCTTTGTGACGGTTCGCAACATCTACCTCTATCAGATCATATTTGTACGTGTGCAAAACTTTATCAGGTTCCTTAATCATTCACCTACAATTGTCTCATAAACTTTCACGACTGCCGCGAGTATCTTGATGACAGGCATCACGCTCCAGAACCATTTAGGGCAATAATATACTGTAAACAGTCTCCTAAAAATTGAGAGTATATGATGAGCCAAATAAGCTTCCGACAAGAAATCAGCGACGGGGCTGCGAGACTCCTAAAAAGGAGGTGCGCATAGCTCTCATAGTCATACTAGACTAACTGCTAGACTAACCGCTCGCCCTGTCGAACCCCGAAAGAAAGATATAGGTGCGCCCTCATAAATCAATCGAGCTGACTCTCTGTTTCACCATTGAAATTGCTATAGTTACCGATTTCGTTATCATGCCTATATTTGTCACTGGATGTAGAAGCGTCTTTTGACAATTTCTAGTTTGCTTTGCACTGCTGCTCCTGATTATGCATACATACCAGATTACATCTCTTGCTAGCATCTAAAGTATCCCGCATAGCACTCAGCACAGCTAGGTATTTGCGAAACCGATTCAGCGAGTTAGTACAGGTGTGCACGTTCTCATAGCGAGCAAGGATCGCCTCATTCACAGCTCTGGCTTTGTCGGTATCCCATTTCACATCAACATCAAGATCTATGCCTGTCATACCTCTTACGTGAGCAGTCATTTTAAATGAAATCTATTAAAAAATACGATTTACTGGCTTTTTTCTTTGTTTAGGAAAAGCCCCTATTCATATATGTTTTCAGCTTGTGCAACCCTACTCAGACGTTTTTTTATAAAGCTACCCTTCGACCCCCGTAATCCGGCAACACTTAGGTAAACTACTCTCTACTCTCATAGATCAGGTCTAGCAGTTCACCTGGCGGGGATTTTTTAAGCTTTTCTAAGAAAGACATTGTCATACACGCTCGATGTTAGCTCTCTATATGTTAAAAAAATATTCATCTCAATATAAAATACAAACCTTGATGTCCTACGAAGCCTCATTGCTTTAGGAAGACCGTCTCACAGACTTCCATAAGATCATAGAAAACCTCCTGAAGTAGGAATACTTATGATAATCCTCCACATAGTAATTGCAGCTGAGATGACTCTTTGCTGTTCGGTAAACATTGTCAAATTTTTGTGTGTTGGCTATCCTTACTTAAAAGAAGACGATTTTTCATTGCCAGAAAGTCTCCGATTAGTATGTTTTGAAAGAGTTGGAGTCTCATCTAATGCTGGACATATTTTTTTCAGGGCTTAGTTTAGGAGCTCAACTGGACTTGCCACTCTGTAAGAAATCCGTGAAGCCTTAAATCAAACTTAAGAGAAACTGTCGTTAAAAAAATAAATTGTGGAAACAGCTGTAATAAACCTTCAGAATCGCTTCTTAAAAATTGTTGAGGGTGAGTTTCAACGCCACGACAACCACAAGGCAGCTTAGGATCAGTGATGCGCGCAGCGGCAGTCAGCAGTAACCGCGCGTCTAGGACAGATTAATGCAGCCCTCGTATCAGTCGGACAGTCTGGCATATATGTAGATGTCACTATCGCAATCCAAGCATACTAGAACACTCCGTGTGTCAATGCTGATACAATCCAAGTACCGCCATTCCCTGAGCCCGTATTCACCTATGTCGCGCCAGATGAGATCGTCCTTATCCATGGCTATGCACTGGTCTCATTATCTCTAGGATTTAGTGCACTAGCAGCTCCCATGATCCAATAATCGACTGACTTGAAGGGGTTAAAAAACAACTCAAAAATTGGATTTTAGGGGACCAATTGCGAGATTCTCCGACCTGTCGGAAAAGTCATTGGCCTAGTTCCGGCTGGTCCGTTTTTATTTTTTTGTTTTTTATGTTTCGCAAAAGACGAGTAGTAGTATCGGAGGAAACCCTGGCGACTCCGGCTTCGGCAAAAAATCCGTAGTATCGAATCCTCTCATCATATTAAGCGTGTAATAATAACAGAATTCTGATTTTTTAGGAGGATTAATAGTTTCTTGTTTGGGATCCTCTTTTTTGGGGTTCATCATCACGCGGTAGAGGTTTGGCATCATATAATCGTCAAGTCAAAACTTCAAAGCACCCTCGGATGCGAGGTGAGCGTTAATTTTATAATGTTTCTAGGCGCGAGTTTTTGCATATTCTTGCTGCGCTGAAAATGTAAAATGGTGCTGAATATATGCGTTGCACTAGCAGCCGCCACTATGCGTGCTACGCGTCTACCATCAATCTTTCAATTGCCAGGATCGAGTCTGGCAGGGATATATTTTCTTCTCATCATCATTTGCCAAGCCCATTTGCCAAACATCAGATGGCTGATCAACTTTCCAGAGGGTCATCTTCTTTGACATTCTTAAAAGTATTCGCAACGGCGCGACGAGCATAAGAAAGACAGAAATATGTATCCGTCTGGTTGATTACCGGGCTGACGCCAAAAATATTTTAATCTGCCCCACGCTGGAGTGGAACAACACTTACTTCACCTTCTAGCTGATGCGCAATAAAAAGTTTTTCACAGTAAAACCAAAAACCATAGAGCACCTGATCGTACAAAAAACCCCAAAGTTTCTTTCGGAAATAAGGGCTGAAGAAACGTGCATCTTTATAACCAACAACTGCATGACAGAAAAGGAATTATAAATACCAAAAGTCCTGTCTAATCAAGATTGCTATTATCAGGCGCCACATTTAGTTCATCCTGAGGATCATCAAACATAGTAGCACAGTGATTCCCCGGTTCGTAAGAGACCAATTAGGTACCGGGGATATCATTCATTAAAAGAGACAGGAGCTCCTTCATCCAGATAATCAATGAGAATGGGGGTGGTATAGACTCATCTAGAGTTGAGCTCAGATTGCACCTCAATTTGAAATGATATGCTGCTGCACTAATATTCACCTATGAAGATTGGGATGTCGAGCTGCTATACTTTTGTATGTTATCCCTTAGCTTTTTCTGGCGATCTTTATATCAGCACTGACTTGTGTAGTAATTAAGAGGAAGACCCTGTATAGAAATATCTTTTAGTCAATAATGGCGGAGGTCCTAGAAGAACTAATTGGGGATGACTCGGAGTCACCCATCGAAGTAAGCCCAGAGCCACACAAAGACAGCTCGGTTGACTGCTGCTGTAAGCAGCGGAAGTAGTAAAAAACTGCTTGGGAAGAAACAAACGCATTGCAATATCAGCAAGATGGGAGGAGGTGACTACTGCGTACACGGAGAGCATTGAATGGATGGGCAGGAGCATGGGTGCAGAACTTAACCTAATGGCAACGTCAGTATGCACAGGATTCGTCAACAGATTTTTCCTGTTGGTGATCAAGCTGACCAAAAAAATGATCTGAGTGTGCCCAGTACTCCAGCATGCTCTGTGTGTTCTTTTGGGGAAAGTTTACCACCGTTTCGTTCTAGGAATGGCTCCATTGACCTTATTGATGATCACCGTTTAGGATGTTGGTTTAACACATCCAGCAATGACTGTTCAAAGTTATCAACTCATTCTTGATAACTTTGAACAGTCAATGTTTTACGAGCTACGAGTAATATTTACAGTTGAAACAAAAATAGTGTTTCAACTGTAAATATTACTCGTAGCTCGTCTGGAGCTGCATCTGCCGATGTAAACGTGTTCTTTGTGCTTGACGCTTTAGCAAACTTTGAAGATGGTTGCTTTATGAGATCCTTGTCTCAAGAAACACCGTCTCAGAGACTGCTGCATATCTAGCCTCATCTGGCACTACACCCCTACCACCACATACCCGATTGCAAGCCGCGCAAGACGCTGAAAGACTTAGAGCGTTGACCTAAGGCTAGAACAGAAGGCTCTCCTAGTTACAGGTCTCAGCCCCTAAACGCTGGGCCTACCTCAGAGGACCTAAAAAACCTGACCGAGGGTTCTATGCTTAGCTTGGACTAGCCTGGTCTAGCTTAGCCAAAATTAAAGCTCATCTAAAATCGCTTCTTCACGTCAGCTAAACATATACGATCTAGAATTTTTTGTAACATAAAATGTCTTGATGATAACGTGTTTAATGCACGTCATGATGAGCTGGCTAAAAAGAATAAACGAGTAGGAGAGAACTGTCACAACATTGAAAAATACAGAAGAACACCTCAAAGCTATTGTAATCATAGGTTAAAAAAACCAAGTTTCACTTCAGTAGCTTTTCATAATCAAAGTGGATAGGAAAGTAAAATATTATATTCATTTATATTCATAAAGAATCTTGGTAAATGTAAAGTTCTATCTAACAAGAAATATGCTTTCGCAAATAGGCGTATATCCTAATGAACTCGTGAGAACTATCTAAAATAAAATCAGAATTAATTGCTACCACAAGGAACATTCTATTCAAGGCTAAGTAAAGAGCATTAGATGAAACTTACATTCATGAACAAAAAAAATGGAGTCTAAAATGAAAACTCGTTGATAAAACTACAGCAATTATTATCACCTTGATGTTTTACTTTTAGCTGATGCTTTAAAAAAGTTCAGAGATCTAAGCAGTAAAACATGCAAGCAATCACAAACTAGATGAAAGATGCAATCAGATGCTCACATCTAAATAAACAGCTCTAAGATGTTACTCGTTTAAATGTTCGACGAGTGACGAAAGAACTTGTTTGAAGGCGAATCCTTTTTAATGGTGTAAATAAAACATGAACTGCTGATCAAATATACATGCAGGCATTCTCCAAATTCAATAGAGGAATAAAATACTTGTTAGCAGTTATTGATATTATCTATAGATAATGGTGGTTTGTTTCGTTAAAAGATAAAACAGATATGACATTCGCTAAAGCATTTAAAAAGTTATTCAATGAGTCTAAACTAAGCAAAGTATTGGTCGATAAAGGTTAAGAGTTAAATAACAAAGATAAGTGTAATAGAAAGATGTGAAAAGCCGAGTGCAGTAGAAAGATGAATTCGTTAAATGAAAGAGCCAATGTGAAAATATTTTTTGGTCAAATCAGCACATGTTTGCATGAATGTTTAAGATTAACTAGTTAAGCATTACAGTAAAGTTCTACATTTTTCAATAAAAATGTTATCTGTAGCTGATAGAATAAAAAAAAACAAAAACAGAAAGAGAAATGAGAAGGGAGAAACCCACAACTAGATCATAAGAGGATAAAAGAAAACAAACCAGAACTTTCAGTTAGTGACAAAGTAAAAACAAACAAAAAAAAATCAATTTTCCTAAAGGACAACCCAATTATAACAGTATGCTTATCATGTAAGCATTCCTTCTCATATTGCGCAAACTAAACTTAGATGATAAACTGGACATTTTTTTTGATGGAATAGGACGAGTTTTACTTTTACTTTTATCTTTTGAGATCAAGAACAATTAGAATATCCTTAAATAAAACTAATGGCTCATCAAAACTTCTTTTTCATCAAAAAATTTTAAAAAAATAATATAAAAAAGATGCAAATACACACTATTAAGCCATCTCAAACAACTAGGTTCCTAACCGATAAAAAGGAAAAGTTGGCAAAACGGAATGTTTGTGATTTTAAAATGCTTATTCTCCTAATTTAGGTTTACTCAAATCTATAACCAATATAACTATTTTCTTAAGTTATCAATGAGACTTTTCACTTGAAGTCAATTTTTTAAAATACAGAGAATTTCCCCAGCAACACATTAGGCCCAAATGTTGATATCTATTTGGATATAAACATAATAATCGTTGTTATGATATGAATTAAATACTTTAAGATGATCTAAGGAAACAACTCTTTTAAAACAATTCTTAACAAAAAAAAATAAAAGTTACTGACCAAAATCTAATTTATTCTTTGTTTATGGAAAACTCATCATAAAATTTATTAATAAAATGTTTTCAAAAAAGATTTTTATTGTTGATCTATTTGATATAAACATTTTCTTCTTTCGCAATATTGGTGATTTTACAAGATATTTCTCTTTTTTGGGATACTTTGGACACAATCGTGTGTGATACTAAATGCATTTTGCGTGTAGTATTGTAGAGTGCAACGTCAAAGTTTTAAAAGATTCTTTTAAAAATTTTTTTCTGAGAAAAAAAGAGCAGCACCAATTAAACTTTTGAATGACGATAAAGATTTTACCAACGAGGCAAAAGCGTTATCTGGCCGCACAAGCATCGATTCAAAAACAGAACATAATAAGAAACAAGTTTTTTGGTTGGGAGTATTAAAAGACATTGCCTCGTTCAGTTATATTTTAATTGAGTATTCTTTAATCATGTGGCAGATTTGTCTTTCTAGGTAGATAATCAACTTTCCTTAGTTAGAAAGGGTTCGTTCTACAAACCTTCAGGAACAGCACATCTTTTCATCTTGGATATTATATATACTGTTACAATAAATTGTTTTTGAATAACAACGAGAGATTAATGGTCATTAAGCTTGGCATGCTTTTCCCATAAAACAATAACAAGAAAAAGAAGTCCGTTCCAACACTCCTACTGTAAAATTTACATCTAACATTAACAGAATTCTCACATTTTTGCGCATCATTCATACAGATAATCTCATATTATTTATGAAATATGTACACCGCTAAATCATTTGACTAATATCACATTCGCGTTAATCTTCATCTTAACCATCCTCTTGTTGCTCTTTTATACCGTCAATGAGATTAAATAGGTGCCAACATACTTATCTCCTTCAATTTTGAATGTAAAGTAGCACAATATTACAAAAACAACATTTATTATGAACGTTAAGCTGTTTGTTAAGCTGTTCGTTATCTGGTAAATCCTTTATATTGAAGGCCTTTCTCTCTTACATTCAAATGAGATCAAAAGAAAATTATCATCAACAATAAAATCAAAAATGATTAAAAAAACTCTTTAAATGAACCATTAAAAATTATTTTTGTTGACAATAGAACACTTATTTCCAACGTTTGTCTAAATTTTTCAAGAAATGCCAATATTGCTCAAAGATTCCCATGGTGGAAAACCTATAATGCAAAAAACTTTCCATAGTATATTTAATACCCAAGAACAACATTTTCGCATCGCCGTATGAATTTTGATTAACTTTTGCATGTAAAGGAGCCACGGAAAAAAGACTTCTTTCATTTAAATATTGCTTTATTTTGTTTGCGGTTAATATATGTGAAGATATTAAGTTTGCAGTGTAAAGTTTTCTCTACTCAAGAACTGTTGCTGTTTGCATCAATAAAATCAGCTAGGGTTGGGTGGGGTAATCTGAGCCTATTTTGTCTATTTCTGACTTTAAGTTAAAAAAAAAAACATTGTTTAGGTATCGGCTTTCTGACAAAAGGTGTCTTAAAATCATGATTGAACATCTTACTAAACAAATTTAACAAAAAACTATTAATTAAAATACTTCCGATAAATCTGGGGAGCCTTTAGTGGAAGATGCCCATATAGACACACATTACCCCACGACGTGGGGTAATGTGGGTTTACATAAAATATTGGTAGTTCTGGTTTAAAATACTGCTGCTTATGAAACATCTGACATACATTCCAAATGCAAGCACCTTTTTATAGTATATATACAAGGTTTTATTTTAAAAAGTAGTCTTAAGATATTTTTATTGAAAAAGAAAGTGCATACATACACAGCACAACTATAAAAATTAAAAACTCGGACAAATAAAACTAAAAAAATGGTGATTTAAAACAGAAATAATAATGTTTTAATAAAGTGTTTTATAAAAAATAACCATTTTTTTGATCACAGCAACTTCATGGTAACATTCGTGCTGTTTTAGGCACTTCTTAGATCTTTTTGGGCATTTTTTTGATACTTCAGTAGAGGTAATAGTTTTTTTTGTGCATTTTTTTTTTAACCTGGTTTTTTTCCTCTCTGACTTTTTGTTCCTCGAGTAACCGTCGTTTCACTTTCTCATTTGTAAGGAGTTCTCCACATTTTGCATATATTCTCTACCTTTTTTGTTTTTGTTGTTCTAATATTGCTGCTGTTTCTGCAGATACATTAGGACATATGATTGACCTTAAAGCTTTTCGCATAGCTGATATTGGTGTTTGTATTCTTGGAGCCTTAGGGCTATAACGTTCTGGTGGTTGTTTGAGAAAGTCAATACCTGTTATTCTTCTTTCCATCTTTTCTTTACTTAATGGTGAGATACATGTACCACAAAATCCTGCTATAGCTTTGCTGGAGAGAGTCTCTGACACAGTTGTTTCAATAACCCTGTAAAAGCTGTCTTATCAATATTTTGGTGTTGTGTTTCTCTTCCAAACCGCTTTAAAATGTTTCTCCACTCATTCTTTAATGGTACAAAGACAGCCGCATCTAGCGGTTGTAATGCGTGTGAGCAATTTGGCGGAAGCCAAACAACTTGAATATGGTTGTCCATGGCCGCTTTTATAATACCATATGTTAAATGACTGCCATGAGCATCATAAAGCAAGAGTATTGGTTTTTGATCTTGGTCAACGAATGGTAGCAGCATGATAAATAGTCTTTTTTTTCTCACATACTAACATAATTGCTCTTTCCAATTTATCAGCATTGTACTTGGTTTTATTTTTTCATTGTAACATCTTGGCATTTTTTAAATACTTTTTAAAGTAATATTTATGAAAAATCTGTTAAATTTTTGGTGAAATATTAGCATAACTCATAACATCACAAAAAAATATTTTAACACCAAATAAGTCTTATACATTATTTTCTTTGGCCTCATTTGACGTAGGAGAACGCATTCTTTCATACAGGTAAATACACTTTTCTTAATATAAACTTCAAAGATGTAAGCTTAAAACATAAGAGTTTAATAGTACAAAAGAACTATTAACACAAAAATACTTAGGTCTAATGAAACTAATAGGTTTATAATGTTACTAACAACAACTACGGTAATATAATTACATATCACAATATTATAAATACATAGACCCACTTCACCCCACCTGATTATATTTCAAATTTTAAACAAACCATGTGCGTTAGTGCCTTCAAAGTATACTTTCCTTAAATTAAAGTAATTTAACTTTCAAAATAACCATTTTTCATACGCTTATGCCTTACTTGAATATATTTTCTCTGAAGTTAAAAAACGGAGGAAAAAATGACTTCGTTGATGTATCTAGCATTTTAGCTAAAAAAGTGCCGTTTCTAACAGCATAGCAAGGTTATATTTTGAAATTGATAAGCCTAATACTTTAAAACAAAGTGGTAAAAGTTACAATTTTATACCTAAAGCCATTATCAATATAACATATAAATATGAGTTAGACCCAGATTACCCCATAGACCCACATTACCCCACCCTTCCCTATTTTAAGTAACTAAAAAAATATATTAATTTGGTTGTCTCGTTCAACAGCTTAGATCATTTGTAAGATAAGATGAAAGTATTCAATTGTTCCTTCCAGAGTTGTTTCAGAAACAGTTTCGTTCCCATATTAGAAATTTTGTAATATCAGTAGTATTTATGTCAAAATTAATAAAAAATTTCATGAGTTTTGACAAATAATCTAGCTAGCTGACCATTTATCTCACATCATTATTTTAAAAGAATATTCAGCATAAAAAGTAAACAGCCAAGGTAAATGATTCTGGAAATGTATTAAATGAACCTCGTGTGGTTTTAAAGTCAAATATCACACTTGTTAAAAGTTGTAACATTTTTATGCACAGATCAATAATGCCAAAATACAATCATAAAGAAGTCTTAGTTCATTTTTAATATTAAAAAATACTTAGATGTGTCAAATAAATTTGAAATTTTAAACCAAAAGCAAAAAGTAAACTGACAAAAAAAGTCGTTTTCTGCAACGATCTACAAATTTATTTAATATTTTTTGAGACTTTAGTGAAGGTAGTGATTTTTGCATTGGTGCTATGATAAATTCCATTTCCTTCAGTATCATTGGTTATTGATAGTAAACATTTGCATCAGTTGAATCTAAAGGTGCCCCTAAAATTACAATTTTGTAATTTCAGCAATTGATGACATGATCTTTTTTGGTATAACTCAGCATTCTCTGGTGTGTGCTTATTCAATATCATTGGACTTTAATATATTTTGGCCTTTTTTTATTTTAAACAATGAAGATTGAGTTCACAACGTTCGATGTCGTAAGTGTTGGTTCGTTGGGTTAAGTACTAAAAAAGAATGCTTCAATTATATTTGATAGAACTTAATTGGATCGCTTGAATTAAATGGAACGTTTTCTGAGTTTGTTGAACTTAACTGATTTCAATTGAATTTTAAAACAATAAAATAAAGTTTAATTGACTCAGATGAATTTGGATTAAAAGCGACAGACTTTAAATAATCTAAAATGAGTTTAATTGAATTAAGTTTTATTTCGATAACCATTTAAAATGAGTTACAAAAGTTTAAAAAATAAGTTAACAAAAAATCAAGGAATCAAGTAAGCTATACAAAACTCATTTAATAATACTCATTTTGTTTTAGTAAATTTCAAGGGTTACTCAAATTTGGCGCATCCTGAAATGTAACCCTTTTTGATGTCGAGAGACGGAAGAGAAACATGAAATAATTGTCGCAAAATATTCATTTATACGATAATTTTCTTATGTAATGCTTCAAATGATTTCATAGCTGCTCGTATCAATTGTTTTTCACTTCATAAAACATTCAAGACATAATCATGGTGTTGAAACTGGTATATCATGATCAAGATGTCAGGATCAAGATTATCTATAAGTGATGTCATGAGTATGGCAAAATAAATATACAAATGATTTGTTGCTGCACTGAACTCATTTGAAAATTGAGCTTAAAAAGATTGTTTTAAATATGTTGCGTTTTCAGATAATTCTAAGAGCGTTCTGGATCACTCAAAGAATCTTATGTAAACGCAAAACACAAACTCCTGCTTAATGCCAAGAGAAACAATTTCATTCAAACAATGTTGCTAGTAATTTTAGAGAACAGTCTCTCAGAATCTTTTTGTTCTCAGTCAATTAGGAAACGAAGTTCAAAAAATAACAGCCGTTTGCTTTTTTATTAGTTTTACAACATTGAACCTTCGAATTAAATCACGAACGGCTTTTTTATAAGAAAGCTCACTTTCATTTTCCAGTCCTATGATTATAAGCTTTCGCTGATTTTTACGGAATCGATTAGAAAACTGTGTCGTCATTAAACTTTATAATTTCAAGCAATTAAAAAGCTTAAAATTAAAACTTCGTTGAAATTACCTAAAAACTAAACCTGGTAATTTTTCTTTGCAATCCGAATTCTGGTAAAGAAAAGTGAAAGCCATAGGTTTCTGTCCAAGTCACCATTCGTTGCTCTTTATAAGCGACGAGATAACACTAACCCAACACATTTAAGAACGCTAAACAAAAGAATACTCAACACTTAACCCAAGCGCAAGTTAAAGACAGAAAATGGATTTAAAAGGCTTTCTCATTTGTCTAATAATGACGGTATGTTTCTCAATACCAGCTACATTAGAACTGGATTTCCAATGCTCTATTCTTTTTTCTTTCTTCAACTTTTCTATTTTATTTTGAATCCGACAGTTAAAACTCAATAAATGATTTTAAACTCTACTCTTTAGATAAAAGCATTCAGCACCGCTCTTCCTGTTTACCAACCGTGTAAACAATTAGGCGCTTTTGATGACCCAGGTAAATTGCTTGAGATTCTCAGGGACAATTATTACATTGTAAAACCTATTGAATCATCAGTTGCTGACGAGATTCTAGTTGGAACAAAAGATTCCAGCATCGGTTTTGAGAGAAAGGTAGATGGCGTTAAAAAGTCAGTTTGCGCAACAATTGCAACTTCTAGTTACGACAGCAGAAGGATTCCCCAAACAATACATGAGGTAGCCTTAGCAAACGCCGAAGACAAAGAGAAGTACGGTTGTCGTAAGGTCACAAAACAAATCGTTTATTTATGGCAAGAAAATGACTGTCACGAAAAGTTGCACGTGAGGATGTATGTTATAAGAAGAAAAACGATAGTCGTTGCATATGAACCAACAGTTTAACCCTTATGGTAGTTATGGTATTACCCATTTGTTAATGGTTATTGGAAAGTTATTGTTTATATTATTTGTAATATTTATTGTTGAATAACTATTGCTTAGAAATATTCAAATATTTATTTAAGAGAGTTACAAAGAAATAATCAACTAGGAGCTTATAGATATATAATCGAAAATAACTTTAGGCATAGCTCCCTTAAACTTCACTAGTCAAAGTTAAGATAGTTAAGTAAAGATGTCAAGTTATACTTAAGTATAAAAGGAATATTTAGTTATCTCTTTTGTTACTTCTTCATACGTAATTAATATGGAACTAATAGAAACATTTTGAAACAAACAAAAACTTACTTCAGTTAACTTTAGAGTTACTTAAAAAATGCATAAACACATGTAAAGAGTATTATGAAAGTAAAAACATTTTCATAACTTAAAACTTTAGATTGGAAAAAAAAAAAAAAAAAAAAATTGCAATGCCTGAAATTCCTTTGACGTAATCTATGCTATAACCACACCATCCGCTATACGATTTGTGCGAAAGGACACTGACGGATGTCGAGTGTGGCAAGTCGATTGGCAAATGGGAACAATATTGTCCACCTAGTTCGAAAGTGCTCTTGATTAATTTCAAGACAGAATGAGACTAGACGACTTGTACGAACAAACACATGTAAAAACCATATAAAGCTTGCTCAAATAATTTTAAAATGTAGGACATTAAGTCTTAAAGCTCAAAGAGAAAATCTTCGCTCTCATCATTTATACTCTAAGAATGAGAAATTTAAAAAATTGTAAATAAAAGTCACTAAACCATATTTTTAAAACTAGTATTGAAATTATTTGATTTTAAATTAGAGTAAGTATAACTTATTAATTTTCATTATGTGTAACTGATCATAATCATTTATAATCGATTTAAATCAATTTTTCATTAACTTGAATTTGATAAAATCTAATGTAACTATTTATTGCGAAACAACATTTTTTGATTATTTAAAAGTACTTTAGGTAAGCCTCACAAGTGAGCAGCTCAAAATTTGGCTGAACTTCTGATTTTCTTGCTTTAAAACAATATGCCACATGACAAATGTAGTTATTTATTCTAAACACATATCCCCAGAAATATTTTAACAAATAATATTAAACTTTTATATAACCATTCATTTTATTAGGAATATAGTTAAAATTAAGAAAGTTTATCATGTTCAGAAGTTTCTTGCTGCTAAGTTAGTTGTCCAAGTAAAGATACACCTGACTTATGATGAATATCAATCTGGCTGACTTCAAGTAAACATATTACAACCTCCCCAAGCAATAAGGATCGAAATACTTTTAAATTTAACAACTCGCTACTAAAGTGGTTATTAAAAAAACCTGCTCCGTAAAAACGGATTTGTATAAAAAAAGATGACGAAAAATTTCTTAAACAAAATTTCTGACAAAAAATATCCAAACAAATATTAAATTTATTGATGAATGCAACATTTATTTGTTAAATTTGTGTTTTACCAGAGTGTTAGGACATCAGATTAATTGTATTTTTGAAGTTGAGCCATTAAACAATCTCCTTTCACTTGATTCGGTCTCTAAGCTTTTACTTCAAAGTCTGTTGCTTTGTCAAATTAATTGCGTTAACATCAAACTGATATTTTTTCAATTACTACAATTGAAAGTGAATTTCAGAATACTTTCCCAGCAATCTTTAACAAACACTAAACAGTTTTTAGAACTTTTAGGAGAGTATGTTTTTTCGGATCTCTTGTGTTTCAAAGTTGTGCAATTTAAAGTTTCGTGATCAAACTATTTTTTCTAACCATCCAATTTATAAACTCAATACAGAACCTGTCAAAAATAAATATCTTTATGATTTTTTCAAAGAAGCATTTAAACTTTCCTTACTTTAAGTTGTTGCTGAGTTGTAGTCGTTGTTGCTGTTGCTTATGTGTATTGTTCCGAAACATTATAGGTGCTGGTGTTGATGTTGAATTTTGAAATTTGTCCATATGATTTGTGCAAAAAGATTTAACTTTATTATTTACAAACCTAATCGACCAAAGTGTTCTCTCCGAAAAGATCATTTTCCTTTAAGTCAAAAGTAATATATCTTATAGCATGCCATTAAAACCTATGCAATCTCGTAATATTATCATAAAATCCATATTGCATCTTTCCTAACAGCAACAATCCCATAACCCGCTGAATACATTATTGAGAATTACGCAATAAGACGGTGCTGTATGAATCCTGATCTAATAAAATGATCTTTTTTTGATTATTGTTTTGATTTTACCCTGCAATGCTGCTTATTAATTTACTAATTTTTTTTAAAAATGTACCGCGTTAACCACGTGTAGGATACTCTTTTATTAGACAATTAAAGATTTTTAAAAAATAACTTAAAGATTCACATAGATAACGTGATGCGAGTTTCGAGAAGATTAGAGAATTGATTTAGAGTTTTGTATATTAATAATAAAGACATTTGTATAATTTTTTCTCCTTTCAATAAAACGCTTTGAAAACAAAAAGTTAATTAAACCTCTGCTTAGTATATTGGTTTTTCCTTAACATTAGCAGTTGCAGGATTCCTACAGAAAGAGATTTGCTCAAGAATGTAACGATGTGAAGAGGATTTTCCCGTACATCACTTATTTAATTGCACTTCGTTTGGTTGTACGAGACACCGTATACAAAATGGAATTTCAGAATACTTTTTACAAATTACAAATTTGGTCAAAAGTATAGAAAAGCGGATTGAGTTAACTGAGATTTATAAAACTTCATGCAAAAACAAAATTTTATTTCGATTTATTTAATTTGTTGTCAAAATTCTAAAAACTGTTTTCTAAAATATATCAACAAATAATAGGAAGGACAATGATTGCTGGGTAGGTTAAAAAATAAGCTGTTTGTCAGAAGATTGGCTATTAATAACAGCTTTGTAATACAACAATAACAAAGTTTGATAAAAATTGTGAGGATATAAGATTGAGGATTATTAGAAACATGTTGAACTTCGATGGCCGCACTCATTTTATTCTTAAACCACCGTGCCGCGTATCATTATTTTATTTCATAAAATTCGAAAGATTGATTCATGATAGTAAATGATTTTTATTTGTATACAATAACTACGTTAAGTAAATCAGCTATACCAGAAGCTTGGTTTTCAATATGCGAAGATTTAAATCTATTTGCATAAAAACCAGTGAACTGTTCGTGAACTGCTGCTTGTTGTTTTTAATTGAAGGTAAAGTTGGTTGATTTACTGTAGCTAATTGTGTAGAATTCGAAGCATTAAGAATGCGATTTAAAATTTAGATTTTTTTCTAGTTGCAGCATTAAACGTTGTTTCTATTTAAACCCTCTTCCAACTTGAAAAAAACATTGAGCCCAATTTTTTAAGTTTTTTTTATCTTCCTTTCAGTTGCTTGAGAGATTGAAATTTTTAAAACGTTATCATCAAAATAGCTTTCTGTAGTAGCATCTTGATTATTAGATGATTCTATTGCACTGGTGACTTCACTGTTTCACAGATTTATTTTACCAGTAATTGCGTTAAGAGTTTTTCTTAAGAGAAAATATATTTGCATCAAAAAATGTTCCAACAGCTGCATCTCGCTCGCTATTTGGATCATGTAAGTTTTTTTTGTTCATATCCAACTCAGCACTTATAGGCTTCGCATGTTTTATTCAATGTGTGATAGTAATGCACAACCTTCTCTTAAGTTTGTTGCGGCTGGACCATTCCAAAACTTATTAACAGTCATTTGTTGTTAATAAAAAGTTGCAAACCTAATTTATATTTCCTTCACTTGGTATCCCAATAAATCTTAAATTTCATCACACATCCTACAAGTCGTCTTAAATACAAATTTAAGGCTTCTTGATATTGGTCTTTTGAGACGGTGATTAGTTTAAACCTTGTTTAACTATTACTCATGTCACATCAAAATAAATCAGGTTTATCTATACGTAACCAATTAAAAACTAAATTTGGTAACTCAATGTAAAAATTCCTTTATATAAAAAAAAAAAAAAGAAAAATGGAAAATTTACGAAATAAAGAGATTTTCAAAGATATCGAAGAAAAAAATGTTATATAAACACAAATCATACTGATACACATAAATATATTCTTAATTCTATCATATATGACGTAAGAGAGATAAAAGAGAGAATAATAATATAATACGTATATAAATAATTTGTTTTCGTTATACATATATATATATATATATATATATATATATATATATATATATATATATATATATATATATATATATATATATATATATATATATATACAATCTCAAACAGAACTTCATTATTCAACCGAACTCATAACTTTTATAACTGGCTTGCTGGTAAACGAGAGTTCCTCGCCATCGATTTCCGGAACACTAGCGATCAACACATGGATGGCCCAGGCTTAAAACTTGAAAAAAAGGTAATAGCTTAGCTTTAAATATAATTCGTACAGCGTCGGGAGCATCTTCTGTCGATGTGAATGCATTCGTCATGTTTGATGCTATAGCAAAGTTTGAAGTTGGTTGCTTCATAGATTCCGCTTATTAAGAGACACCTTCACAAAGGCTGCTGCACATCTAGCCTCAACCGTTGCTGCTAAATACACATAAGCAACAGCAACAACGACTACAACTCAGCAACAACTTAAAGTAAGGAAAGTTTAAATGCTTCTTTGAAAAAATCATAAAGATATTTATTTTTGACAGGTTCTGTATTGAGTTTATAAATTGGATGGTTAGAAAAAATAGTTTGATCACGAAACTTTAAATTGCACAACTTTGAAACACAAGAGATCCGAAAAAACATACTCTCCTAAAAGTTCTAAAAACTGTTTAGTGTTTGTTAAAGATTGCTGGGAAAGTATTCTGAAATTCACTTTCAATTGTAGTAATTGAAAAAATATCAGTTTGATGTTAACGCAATTAATTTGACAAAGCAACAGACTTTGAAGTAAAAGCTTAGAGACCGAATCAAGTGAAAGGAGATTGTTTAATGGCTCAACTTCAAAAATACAATTAATCTGATGTCCTAACACTCTGGTAAAACACAAATTTAACAAATAAATGTTGCATTCATCAATAAATTTAATATTTGTTTGGATATTTTTTGTCAGAAATTTTGTTTAAGAAATTTTTCGTCATCTTTTTTTATACAAATCCGTTTTTACGGAGCAGGTTTTTTTAATAACCACTTTAGTAGCGAGTTGTTAAATTTAAAAGTATTTCGATCCTTATTGCTTGGGGAGGTTGTAATATGTTTACTTGAAGTCAGCCAGATTGATATTCATCATAAGTCAGGTGTATCTTTACTTGGACAACTAACTTAGCAGCAAGAAACTTCTGAACATGATAAACTTTCTTAATTTTAACTATATTCCTAATAAAATGAATGGTTATATAAAAGTTTAATATTATTTGTTAAAATATTTCTGGGGATATGTGTTTAGAATAAATAACTACATTTGTCATGTGGCATATTGTTTTAAAGCAAGAAAATCAGAAGTTCAGCCAAATTTTGAGCTGCTCACTTGTGAGGCTTACCTAAAGTACTTTTAAATAATCAAAAAATGTTGTTTCGCAATAAATAGTTACATTAGATTTTATCAAATTCAAGTTAATGAAAAATTGATTTAAATCGATTATAAATGATTATGATCAGTTACACATAATGAAAATTAATAAGTTATACTTACTCTAATTTAAAATCAAATAATTTCAATACTAGTTTTAAAAATATGGTTTAGTGACTTTTATTTACAATTTTTTAAATTTCTCATTCTTAGAGTATAAATGATGAGAGCGAAGATTTTCTCTTTGAGCTTTAAGACTTAATGTCCTACATTTTAAAATTATTTGAGCAAGCTTTATATGGTTTTTACATGTGTTTGTTCGTACAAGTCGTCTAGTCTCATTCTGTCTTGAAATTAATCAAGAGCACTTTCGAACTAGGTGGACAATATTGTTCCCATTTGCCAATCGACTTGCCACACTCGACATCCGTCAGTGTCCTTTCGCACAAATCGTATAGCGGATGGTGTGGTTATAGCATAGATTACGTCAAAGGAATTTCAGGCATTGCAATTTTTTTTTTTTTTTTTTTTTCCAATCTAAAGTTTTAAGTTATGAAAATGTTTTTACTTTCATAATACTCTTTACATGTGTTTATGCATTTTTTAAGTAACTCTAAAGTTAACTGAAGTAAGTTTTTGTTTGTTTCAAAATGTTTCTATTAGTTCCATATTAATTACGTATGAAGAAGTAACAAAAGAGATAACTAAATATTCCTTTTATACTTAAGTATAACTTGACATCTTTACTTAACTATCTTAACTTTGACTAGTGAAGTTTAAGGGAGCTATGCCTAAAGTTATTTTCGATTATATATCTATAAGCTCCTAGTTGATTATTTCTTTGTAACTCTCTTAAATAAATATTTGAATATTTCTAAGCAATAGTTATTCAACAATAAATATTACAAATAATATAAACAATAACTTTCCAATAACCATTAACAAATGGGTAATACCATAACTACCATAAGGGTTAAACTGTTGGTTCATATGCAACGACTATCGTTTTTCTTCTTATAACATACATCCTCACGTGCAACTTTTCGTGACAGTCATTTTCTTGCCATAAATAAACGATTTGTTTTGTGACCTTACGACAACCGTACTTCTCTTTGTCTTCGGCGTTTGCTAAGGCTACCTCATGTATTGTTTGGGGAATCCTTCTGCTGTCGTAACTAGAAGTTGCAATTGTTGCGCAAACTGACTTTTTAACGCCATCTACCTTTCTCTCAAAACCGATGCTGGAATCTTTTGTTCCAACTAGAATCTCGTCAGCAACTGATGATTCAATAGGTTTTACAATGTAATAATTGTCCCTGAGAATCTCAAGCAATTTACCTGGGTCATCAAAAGCGCCTAATTGTTTACACGGTTGGTAAACAGGAAGAGCGGTGCTGAATGCTTTTATCTAAAGAGTAGAGTTTAAAATCATTTATTGAGTTTTAACTGTCGGATTCAAAATAAAATAGAAAAGTTGAAGAAAGAAAAAAGAATAGAGCATTGGAAATCCAGTTCTAATGTAGCTGGTATTGAGAAACATACCGTCATTATTAGACAAATGAGAAAGCCTTTTAAATCCATTTTCTGTCTTTAACTTGCGCTTGGGTTAAGTGTTGAGTATTCTTTTGTTTAGCGTTCTTAAATGTGTTGGGTTAGTGTTATCTCGTCGCTTATAAAGAGCAACGAATGGTGACTTGGACAGAAACCTATGGCTTTCACTTTTCTTTACCAGAATTCGGATTGCAAAGAAAAATTACCAGGTTTAGTTTTTAGGTAATTTCAACGAAGTTTTAATTTTAAGCTTTTTAATTGCTTGAAATTATAAAGTTTAATGACGACACAGTTTTCTAATCGATTCCGTAAAAATCAGCGAAAGCTTATAATCATAGGACTGGAAAATGAAAGTGAGCTTTCTTATAAAAAAGCCGTTCGTGATTTAATTCGAAGGTTCAATGTTGTAAAACTAATAAAAAAGCAAACGGCTGTTATTTTTTGAACTTCGTTTCCTAATTGACTGAGAACAAAAAGATTCTGAGAGACTGTTCTCTAAAATTACTAGCAACATTGTTTGAATGAAATTGTTTCTCTTGGCATTAAGCAGGAGTTTGTGTTTTGCGTTTACATAAGATTCTTTGAGTGATCCAGAACGCTCTTAGAATTATCTGAAAACGCAACATATTTAAAACAATCTTTTTAAGCTCAATTTTCAAATGAGTTCAGTGCAGCAACAAATCATTTGTATATTTATTTTGCCATACTCATGACATCACTTATAGATAATCTTGATCCTGACATCTTGATCATGATATACCAGTTTCAACACCATGATTATGTCTTGAATGTTTTATGAAGTGAAAAACAATTGATACGAGCAGCTATGAAATCATTTGAAGCATTACATAAGAAAATTATCGTATAAATGAATATTTTGCGACAATTATTTCATGTTTCTCTTCCGTCTCTCGACATCAAAAAGGGTTACATTTCAGGATGCGCCAAATTTGAGTAACCCTTGAAATTTACTAAAACAAAATGAGTATTATTAAATGAGTTTTGTATAGCTTACTTGATTCCTTGATTTTTTGTTAACTTATTTTTTAAACTTTTGTAACTCATTTTAAATGGTTATCGAAATAAAACTTAATTCAATTAAACTCATTTTAGATTATTTAAAGTCTGTCGCTTTTAATCCAAATTCATCTGAGTCAATTAAACTTTATTTTATTGTTTTAAAATTCAATTGAAATCAGTTAAGTTCAACAAACTCAGAAAACGTTCCATTTAATTCAAGCGATCCAATTAAGTTCTATCAAATATAATTGAAGCATTCTTTTTTAGTACTTAACCCAACGAACCAACACTTACGACATCGAACGTTGTGAACTCAATCTTCATTGTTTAAAATAAAAAAAGGCCAAAATATATTAAAGTCCAATGATATTGAATAAGCACACACCAGAGAATGCTGAGTTATACCAAAAAAGATCATGTCATCAATTGCTGAAATTACAAAATTGTAATTTTAGGGGCACCTTTAGATTCAACTGATGCAAATGTTTACTATCAATAACCAATGATACTGAAGGAAATGGAATTTATCATAGCACCAATGCAAAAATCACTACCTTCACTAAAGTCTCAAAAAATATTAAATAAATTTGTAGATCGTTGCAGAAAACGACTTTTTTTGTCAGTTTACTTTTTGCTTTTGGTTTAAAATTTCAAATTTATTTGACACATCTAAGTATTTTTTAATATTAAAAATGAACTAAGACTTCTTTATGATTGTATTTTGGCATTATTGATCTGTGCATAAAAATGTTACAACTTTTAACAAGTGTGATATTTGACTTTAAAACCACACGAGGTTCATTTAATACATTTCCAGAATCATTTACCTTGGCTGTTTACTTTTTATGCTGAATATTCTTTTAAAATAATGATGTGAGATAAATGGTCAGCTAGCTAGATTATTTGTCAAAACTCATGAAATTTTTTATTAATTTTGACATAAATACTACTGATATTACAAAATTTCTAATATGGGAACGAAACTGTTTCTGAAACAACTCTGGAAGGAACAATTGAATACTTTCATCTTATCTTACAAATGATCTAAGCTGTTGAACGAGACAACCAAATTAATATATTTTTTTAGTTACTTAAAATAGGGAAGGGTGGGGTAATGTGGGTCTATGGGGTAATCTGGGTCTAACTCATATTTATATGTTATATTGATAATGGCTTTAGGTATAAAATTGTAACTTTTACCACTTTGTTTTAAAGTATTAGGCTTATCAATTTCAAAATATAACCTTGCTATGCTGTTAGAAACGGCACTTTTTTAGCTAAAATGCTAGATACATCAACGAAGTCATTTTTTCCTCCGTTTTTTAACTTCAGAGAAAATATATTCAAGTAAGGCATAAGCGTATGAAAAATGGTTATTTTGAAAGTTAAATTACTTTAATTTAAGGAAAGTATACTTTGAAGGCACTAACGCACATGGTTTGTTTAAAATTTGAAATATAATCAGGTGGGGTGAAGTGGGTCTATGTATTTATAATATTGTGATATGTAATTATATTACCGTAGTTGTTGTTAGTAACATTATAAACCTATTAGTTTCATTAGACCTAAGTATTTTTGTGTTAATAGTTCTTTTGTACTATTAAACTCTTATGTTTTAAGCTTACATCTTTGAAGTTTATATTAAGAAAAGTGTATTTACCTGTATGAAAGAATGCGTTCTCCTACGTCAAATGAGGCCAAAGAAAATAATGTATAAGACTTATTTGGTGTTAAAATATTTTTTTGTGATGTTATGAGTTATGCTAATATTTCACCAAAAATTTAACAGATTTTTCATAAATATTACTTTAAAAAGTATTTAAAAAATGCCAAGATGTTACAATGAAAAAATAAAACCAAGTACAATGCTGATAAATTGGAAAGAGCAATTATGTTAGTATGTGAGAAAAAAAAGACTATTTATCATGCTGCTACCATTCGTTGACCAAGATCAAAAACCAATACTCTTGCTTTATGATGCTCATGGCAGTCATTTAACATATGGTATTATAAAAGCGGCCATGGACAACCATATTCAAGTTGTTTGGCTTCCGCCAAATTGCTCACACGCATTACAACCGCTAGATGCGGCTGTCTTTGTACCATTAAAGAATGAGTGGAGAAACATTTTAAAGCGGTTTGGAAGAGAAACACAACACCAAAATATTGATAAGACAGCTTTTACAGGGTTATTGAAACAACTGTGTCAGAGACTCTCTCCAGCAAAGCTATAGCAGGATTTTGTGGTACATGTATCTCACCATTAAGTAAAGAAAAGATGGAAAGAAGAATAACAGGTATTGACTTTCTCAAACAACCACCAGAACGTTATAGCCCTAAGGCTCCAAGAATACAAACACCAATATCAGCTATGCGAAAAGCTTTAAGGTCAATCATATGTCCTAATGTATCTGCAGAAACAGCAGCAATATTAGAACAACAAAAACAAAAAAGGTAGAGAATATATGCAAAATGTGGAGAACTCCTTACAAATGAGAAAGTGAAACGACGGTTACTCGAGGAACAAAAAGTCAGAGAGGAAAAAAACCAGGTTAAAAAAAAAATGCACAAAAAAAACTATTACCTCTACTGAAGTATCAAAAAAATGCCCAAAAAGATCTAAGAAGTGCCTAAAACAGCACGAATGTTACCATGAAGTTGCTGTGATCAAAAAAATGGTTATTTTTTATAAAACACTTTATTAAAACATTATTATTTCTGTTTTAAATCACCATTTTTTTAGTTTTATTTGTCCGAGTTTTTAATTTTTATAGTTGTGCTGTGTATGTATGCACTTTCTTTTTCAATAAAAATATCTTAAGACTACTTTTTAAAATAAAACCTTGTATATATACTATAAAAAGGTGCTTGCATTTGGAATGTATGTCAGATGTTTCATAAGCAGCAGTATTTTAAACCAGAACTACCAATATTTTATGTAAACCCACATTACCCCACGTCGTGGGGTAATGTGTGTCTATATGGGCATCTTCCACTAAAGGCTCCCCAGATTTATCGGAAGTATTTTAATTAATAGTTTTTTGTTAAATTTGTTTAGTAAGATGTTCAATCATGATTTTAAGACACCTTTTGTCAGAAAGCCGATACCTAAACAATGTTTTTTTTTTTAACTTAAAGTCAGAAATAGACAAAATAGGCTCAGATTACCCCACCCAACCCTAGCTGATTTTATTGATGCAAACAGCAACAGTTCTTGAGTAGAGAAAACTTTACACTGCAAACTTAATATCTTCACATATATTAACCGCAAACAAAATAAAGCAATATTTAAATGAAAGAAGTCTTTTTTCCGTGGCTCCTTTACATGCAAAAGTTAATCAAAATTCATACGGCGATGCGAAAATGTTGTTCTTGGGTATTAAATATACTATGGAAAGTTTTTTGCATTATAGGTTTTCCACCATGGGAATCTTTGAGCAATATTGGCATTTCTTGAAAAATTTAGACAAACGTTGGAAATAAGTGTTCTATTGTCAACAAAAATAATTTTTAATGGTTCATTTAAAGAGTTTTTTTAATCATTTTTGATTTTATTGTTGATGATAATTTTCTTTTGATCTCATTTGAATGTAAGAGAGAAAGGCCTTCAATATAAAGGATTTACCAGATAACGAACAGCTTAACAAACAGCTTAACGTTCATAATAAATGTTGTTTTTGTAATATTGTGCTACTTTACATTCAAAATTGAAGGAGATAAGTATGTTGGCACCTATTTAATCTCATTGACGGTATAAAAGAGCAACAAGAGGATGGTTAAGATGAAGATTAACGCGAATGTGATATTAGTCAAATGATTTAGCGGTGTACATATTTCATAAATAATATGAGATTATCTGTATGAATGATGCGCAAAAATGTGAGAATTCTGTTAATGTTAGATGTAAATTTTACAGTAGGAGTGTTGGAACGGACTTCTTTTTCTTGTTATTGTTTTATGGGAAAAGCATGCCAAGCTTAATGACCATTAATCTCTCGTTGTTATTCAAAAACAATTTATTGTAACAGTATATATAATATCCAAGATGAAAAGATGTGCTGTTCCTGAAGGTTTGTAGAACGAACCCTTTCTAACTAAGGAAAGTTGATTATCTACCTAGAAAGACAAATCTGCCACATGATTAAAGAATACTCAATTAAAATATAACTGAACGAGGCAATGTCTTTTAATACTCCCAACCAAAAAACTTGTTTCTTATTATGTTCTGTTTTTGAATCGATGCTTGTGCGGCCAGATAACGCTTTTGCCTCGTTGGTAAAATCTTTATCGTCATTCAAAAGTTTAATTGGTGCTGCTCTTTTTTTCTCAGAAAAAAATTTTTAAAAGAATCTTTTAAAACTTTGACGTTGCACTCTACAATACTACACGCAAAATGCATTTAGTATCACACACGATTGTGTCCAAAGTATCCCAAAAAAGAGAAATATCTTGTAAAATCACCAATATTGCGAAAGAAGAAAATGTTTATATCAAATAGATCAACAATAAAAATCTTTTTTGAAAACATTTTATTAATAAATTTTATGATGAGTTTTCCATAAACAAAGAATAAATTAGATTTTGGTCAGTAACTTTTATTTTTTTTTGTTAAGAATTGTTTTAAAAGAGTTGTTTCCTTAGATCATCTTAAAGTATTTAATTCATATCATAACAACGATTATTATGTTTATATCCAAATAGATATCAACATTTGGGCCTAATGTGTTGCTGGGGAAATTCTCTGTATTTTAAAAAATTGACTTCAAGTGAAAAGTCTCATTGATAACTTAAGAAAATAGTTATATTGGTTATAGATTTGAGTAAACCTAAATTAGGAGAATAAGCATTTTAAAATCACAAACATTCCGTTTTGCCAACTTTTCCTTTTTATCGGTTAGGAACCTAGTTGTTTGAGATGGCTTAATAGTGTGTATTTGCATCTTTTTTATATTATTTTTTTAAAATTTTTTGATGAAAAAGAAGTTTTGATGAGCCATTAGTTTTATTTAAGGATATTCTAATTGTTCTTGATCTCAAAAGATAAAAGTAAAAGTAAAACTCGTCCTATTCCATCAAAAAAAATGTCCAGTTTATCATCTAAGTTTAGTTTGCGCAATATGAGAAGGAATGCTTACATGATAAGCATACTGTTATAATTGGGTTGTCCTTTAGGAAAATTGATTTTTTTTTGTTTGTTTTTACTTTGTCACTAACTGAAAGTTCTGGTTTGTTTTCTTTTATCCTCTTATGATCTAGTTGTGGGTTTCTCCCTTCTCATTTCTCTTTCTGTTTTTGTTTTTTTTTATTCTATCAGCTACAGATAACATTTTTATTGAAAAATGTAGAACTTTACTGTAATGCTTAACTAGTTAATCTTAAACATTCATGCAAACATGTGCTGATTTGACCAAAAAATATTTTCACATTGGCTCTTTCATTTAACGAATTCATCTTTCTACTGCACTCGGCTTTTCACATCTTTCTATTACACTTATCTTTGTTATTTAACTCTTAACCTTTATCGACCAATACTTTGCTTAGTTTAGACTCATTGAATAACTTTTTAAATGCTTTAGCGAATGTCATATCTGTTTTATCTTTTAACGAAACAAACCACCATTATCTATAGATAATATCAATAACTGCTAACAAGTATTTTATTCCTCTATTGAATTTGGAGAATGCCTGCATGTATATTTGATCAGCAGTTCATGTTTTATTTACACCATTAAAAAGGATTCGCCTTCAAACAAGTTCTTTCGTCACTCGTCGAACATTTAAACGAGTAACATCTTAGAGCTGTTTATTTAGATGTGAGCATCTGATTGCATCTTTCATCTAGTTTGTGATTGCTTGCATGTTTTACTGCTTAGATCTCTGAACTTTTTTAAAGCATCAGCTAAAAGTAAAACATCAAGGTGATAATAATTGCTGTAGTTTTATCAACGAGTTTTCATTTTAGACTCCATTTTTTTTGTTCATGAATGTAAGTTTCATCTAATGCTCTTTACTTAGCCTTGAATAGAATGTTCCTTGTGGTAGCAATTAATTCTGATTTTATTTTAGATAGTTCTCACGAGTTCATTAGGATATACGCCTATTTGCGAAAGCATATTTCTTGTTAGATAGAACTTTACATTTACCAAGATTCTTTATGAATATAAATGAATATAATATTTTACTTTCCTATCCACTTTGATTATGAAAAGCTACTGAAGTGAAACTTGGTTTTTTTAACCTATGATTACAATAGCTTTGAGGTGTTCTTCTGTATTTTTCAATGTTGTGACAGTTCTCTCCTACTCGTTTATTCTTTTTAGCCAGCTCATCATGACGTGCATTAAACACGTTATCATCAAGACATTTTATGTTACAAAAAATTCTAGATCGTATATGTTTAGCTGACGTGAAGAAGCGATTTTAGATGAGCTTTAATTTTGGCTAAGCTAGACCAGGCTAGTCCAAGCTAAGCATAGAACCCTCGGTCAGGTTTTTTAGGTCCTCTGAGGTAGGCCCAGCGTTTAGGGGCTGAGACCTGTAACTAGGAGAGCCTTCTGTTCTAGCCTTAGGTCAACGCTCTAAGTCTTTCAGCGTCTTGCGCGGCTTGCAATCGGGTATGTGGTGGTAGGGGTGTAGTGCCAGATGAGGCTAGATATGCAGCAGTCTCTGAGACGGTGTTTCTTGAGACAAGGATCTCATAAAGCAACCATCTTCAAAGTTTGCTAAAGCGTCAAGCACAAAGAACACGTTTACATCGGCAGATGCAGCTCCAGACGAGCTACGAGTAATATTTACAGTTGAAACACTATTTTTGTTTCAACTGTAAATATTACTCGTAGCTCGTAAAACATTGACTGTTCAAAGTTATCAAGAATGAGTTGATAACTTTGAACAGTCATTGCTGGATGTGTTAAACCAACATCCTAAACGGTGATCATCAATAAGGTCAATGGAGCCATTCCTAGAACGAAACGGTGGTAAACTTTCCCCAAAAGAACACACAGAGCATGCTGGAGTACTGGGCACACTCAGATCATTTTTTTGGTCAGCTTGATCACCAACAGGAAAAATCTGTTGACGAATCCTGTGCATACTGACGTTGCCATTAGGTTAAGTTCTGCACCCATGCTCCTGCCCATCCATTCAATGCTCTCCGTGTACGCAGTAGTCACCTCCTCCCATCTTGCTGATATTGCAATGCGTTTGTTTCTTCCCAAGCAGTTTTTTACTACTTCCGCTGCTTACAGCAGCAGTCAACCGAGCTGTCTTTGTGTGGCTCTGGGCTTACTTCGATGGGTGACTCCGAGTCATCCCCAATTAGTTCTTCTAGGACCTCCGCCATTATTGACTAAAAGATATTTCTATACAGGGTCTTCCTCTTAATTACTACACAAGTCAGTGCTGATATAAAGATCGCCAGAAAAAGCTAAGGGATAACATACAAAAGTATAGCAGCTCGACATCCCAATCTTCATAGGTGAATATTAGTGCAGCAGCATATCATTTCAAATTGAGGTGCAATCTGAGCTCAACTCTAGATGAGTCTATACCACCCCCATTCTCATTGATTATCTGGATGAAGGAGCTCCTGTCTCTTTTAATGAATGATATCCCCGGTACCTAATTGGTCTCTTACGAACCGGGGAATCACTGTGCTACTATGTTTGATGATCCTCAGGATGAACTAAATGTGGCGCCTGATAATAGCAATCTTGATTAGACAGGACTTTTGGTATTTATAATTCCTTTTCTGTCATGCAGTTGTTGGTTATAAAGATGCACGTTTCTTCAGCCCTTATTTCCGAAAGAAACTTTGGGGTTTTTTGTACGATCAGGTGCTCTATGGTTTTTGGTTTTACTGTGAAAAACTTTTTATTGCGCATCAGCTAGAAGGTGAAGTAAGTGTTGTTCCACTCCAGCGTGGGGCAGATTAAAATATTTTTGGCGTCAGCCCGGTAATCAACCAGACGGATACATATTTCTGTCTTTCTTATGCTCGTCGCGCCGTTGCGAATACTTTTAAGAATGTCAAAGAAGATGACCCTCTGGAAAGTTGATCAGCCATCTGATGTTTGGCAAATGGGCTTGGCAAATGATGATGAGAAGAAAATATATCCCTGCCAGACTCGATCCTGGCAATTGAAAGATTGATGGTAGACGCGTAGCACGCATAGTGGCGGCTGCTAGTGCAACGCATATATTCAGCACCATTTTACATTTTCAGCGCAGCAAGAATATGCAAAAACTCGCGCCTAGAAACATTATAAAATTAACGCTCACCTCGCATCCGAGGGTGCTTTGAAGTTTTGACTTGACGATTATATGATGCCAAACCTCTACCGCGTGATGATGAACCCCAAAAAAGAGGATCCCAAACAAGAAACTATTAATCCTCCTAAAAAATCAGAATTCTGTTATTATTACACGCTTAATATGATGAGAGGATTCGATACTACGGATTTTTTGCCGAAGCCGGAGTCGCCAGGGTTTCCTCCGATACTACTACTCGTCTTTTGCGAAACATAAAAAACAAAAAAATAAAAACGGACCAGCCGGAACTAGGCCAATGACTTTTCCGACAGGTCGGAGAATCTCGCAATTGGTCCCCTAAAATCCAATTTTTGAGTTGTTTTTTAACCCCTTCAAGTCAGTCGATTATTGGATCATGGGAGCTGCTAGTGCACTAAATCCTAGAGATAATGAGACCAGTGCATAGCCATGGATAAGGACGATCTCATCTGGCGCGACATAGGTGAATACGGGCTCAGGGAATGGCGGTACTTGGATTGTATCAGCATTGACACACGGAGTGTTCTAGTATGCTTGGATTGCGATAGTGACATCTACATATATGCCAGACTGTCCGACTGATACGAGGGCTGCATTAATCTGTCCTAGACGCGCGGTTACTGCTGACTGCCGCTGCGCGCATCACTGATCCTAAGCTGCCTTGTGGTTGTCGTGGCGTTGAAACTCACCCTCAACAATTTTTAAGAAGCGATTCTGAAGGTTTATTACAGCTGTTTCCACAATTTATTTTTTTAACGACAGTTTCTCTTAAGTTTGATTTAAGGCTTCACGGATTTCTTACAGAGTGGCAAGTCCAGTTGAGCTCCTAAACTAAGCCCTGAAAAAAATATGTCCAGCATTAGATGAGACTCCAACTCTTTCAAAACATACTAATCGGAGACTTTCTGGCAATGAAAAATCGTCTTCTTTTAAGTAAGGATAGCCAACACACAAAAATTTGACAATGTTTACCGAACAGCAAAGAGTCATCTCAGCTGCAATTACTATGTGGAGGATTATCATAAGTATTCCTACTTCAGGAGGTTTTCTATGATCTTATGGAAGTCTGTGAGACGGTCTTCCTAAAGCAATGAGGCTTCGTAGGACATCAAGGTTTGTATTTTATATTGAGATGAATATTTTTTTAACATATAGAGAGCTAACATCGAGCGTGTATGACAATGTCTTTCTTAGAAAAGCTTAAAAAATCCCCGCCAGGTGAACTGCTAGACCTGATCTATGAGAGTAGAGAGTAGTTTACCTAAGTGTTGCCGGATTACGGGGGTCGAAGGGTAGCTTTATAAAAAAACGTCTGAGTAGGGTTGCACAAGCTGAAAACATATATGAATAGGGGCTTTTCCTAAACAAAGAAAAAAGCCAGTAAATCGTATTTTTTAATAGATTTCATTTAAAATGACTGCTCACGTAAGAGGTATGACAGGCATAGATCTTGATGTTGATGTGAAATGGGATACCGACAAAGCCAGAGCTGTGAATGAGGCGATCCTTGCTCGCTATGAGAACGTGCACACCTGTACTAACTCGCTGAATCGGTTTCGCAAATACCTAGCTGTGCTGAGTGCTATGCGGGATACTTTAGATGCTAGCAAGAGATGTAATCTGGTATGTATGCATAATCAGGAGCAGCAGTGCAAAGCAAACTAGAAATTGTCAAAAGACGCTTCTACATCCAGTGACAAATATAGGCATGATAACGAAATCGGTAACTATAGCAATTTCAATGGTGAAACAGAGAGTCAGCTCGATTGATTTATGAGGGCGCACCTATATCTTTCTTTCGGGGTTCGACAGGGCGAGCGGTTAGTCTAGCAGTTAGTCTAGTATGACTATGAGAGCTATGCGCACCTCCTTTTTAGGAGTCTCGCAGCCCCGTCGCTGATTTCTTGTCGGAAGCTTATTTGGCTCATCATATACTCTCAATTTTTAGGAGACTGTTTTCAGTAATTGTAGCCGACAAACAGCTGCATGCCCACTAAATTGAGAATGCCTTATGAAAAACCTTATTTATATTTGCAATGTAAAAACTCAGCTGCATGAAAAGGGGCAGTATCATATTGAGCTCACTGATAAAACCTTTAAAGACAGATAGTACAAGCATAAGAGTTCTTTTTGGTATGAAAGTAAGGCAAACTCCACTGAACTTTCTAAATTTGTGTGGGAGTGCAAAGGTAAAAGGTTAGAACCTATCCTTACGTGGAACATTCTCGATCAAGCAAAACAATTTAAAGCTGGTGGGAATTACTGTTATTTGTGCTTGACCGAAAATTACCACATTATTACTTGGAAACTAGACTTGCTCAATAAACGAAGCGAACTAACATCACAGTTCCGCCATGAAAATAAATTTTTAATAAAAAACTTTAATGCCTTCATAGCAGACACTCCATGGCATTTTTTGCGTATTATTTTTCGTTACGCTTTTTTTATGGTTTATAAAATCTGATGATCGCTATTGCATGAAACTTTAAGTAATGTAATATAAACCAAGCTAATTATTTACCTTACATAATATGTTCCATGTTTCATAAAAAAAAAAAAAAAGTTGACCCACCCTAATATATATATATATATATATATATATATATATATATATATATATATATATATATATTAGGGTGGGTCAAGTTTTTTTTTTTTTTATGAAACATGGAAATAAAGTTGCATTTTGTTGTCTCTATTAATGATAAGTAAAAGAAATGTAATAAAGATTTGATTTAGTTTTGCCAACTTTAACTTGAATTTTACAATATTAGGTCAAAATAATGCTATTTCACAACAGTCGTATGATTGCAGGATAAAAGCATTAAGATTTAGATTTTTTGATGATTCATGTTAACAATATTATATTAATAATATACAGAACTTTGCAAAAGTTTAGAGCACCCTACGAAATATAAGACAAAAAACTGTTAGTGTTGTTTGTTGACTTCCTATAACATGATCCTGCACTTCATTATAAGATATATACTGACGTTGTTTGTTTTTTTATTTTAGTTTAATTAGTTAAAATTGAAAATAAAAATGGCTGCTGTTAAAACACGAAGTGTAACTGAACAAGATATACTTGGACAACCTAGACCATTCCAAACATATCAACTGCCAACTTCTGCTGATGATTTCAAAGCATATGACTATTTATTAAAAAATAACAATTAGGCAAGTGTTACTAAAAGAGCAACAGTCATAACTAATGAAATTAAAGTACTGTACAACAAGGCAAGTATTCCTACAATTGCAGTCAGCGGCTTAGTTATTTGCATAAAGAGTTTAATTAACAAAGTACATGAGCTCGGTAAATACTCTGATCGCAAGAAGTCCTCTGCAACATTTAAATCAAGTTTACAGATGTTAGACCAACTATTACATATTTGTCTGTGTAAGTGTTTAACAATGGTGTTCGAGAAAGGTCAGCTTGTTCATGTCCAATGCTAATAAAAATTCCAACACTTAAATGGGAACTCTGGATAGATCAAAAAACGGTACGGAAGATGGTAATAGGAAAAGTAGACAAAGAAGAAACAATTAAGCTGCAGAAGAGAGAAAAAAGAAGAAGTAAAACATGCAATTTACCAATTACAGATAAGAAAATGAAGTTTGATAAAGAAATTGATCCAAATGAAACATATTGCAGTGATAATGAACAGTCAAAGACATATAAAGAATTTTTGCCAATTGAGATGATTAAGTGATGTCAAGTTATGAAGTGATGTCAAGTGATAATGAGATGTCAAGTGATGAAGAGATCAAGGTTTACAACACTAAACAATATCCTGAGTTGTGTAAAGCCATGGATAGGTGTAAAATCAGTAACAGGGATGCTTACCTAATAGCAAGTGCCGCACTAAAAGATTTAGGTCTTATAACACCAGAGATTGCTATTGATCCAGAAAAATTTCGTCGTCAGAGAAATATGTGGAGGAAAAAAGAAGTTAAAAAGAATGCTGCTGAAGTCCAAAAAGTACTTTGATTTGGATTTGATGGAAAGCAGGAATTCTTTTCTGTTAAACCAAGTGGCGTCCGACGAAATTTCACAGAAGAATATTATGTGATAGTGTCATTTCCGGAAGACTAATATGTCATTCATGTCAAGCCACAAAGAAGTAAAGCTGTTGATATTGCACAAGAGATATTATTGAGCATCAACAACATCAAATCATCAGACACTTTAGCAGCAGTTTTTTACGATGGTTCTGTGAATAACATAGGTCAACACAATAGAGTAATCAGAGAATTAGAAGGTCTTGGGAGAATACTGCAATGGTTGGTTTGCTTGATACATGCAAATGAAATACCTTTTAGAAAATATTTCTCCGTTGTGGATGGCGGACGTTCAACAGGCCCAGCTACTTCAACAGGTAAAATAGACATTGCACTAAATTTTGATCCAAAAGATTTAGATATTGTGAACTTTAAGCTTGTGATCAAATATTGTTCCTCCAGACTGCTATGCCAGGAAAATTGAACCATGCAAGGTGGCTAACAAAGGCCAATCGAATTTTACGTTTGTATATATCTAAGGAAAATCCTTCAAAACCATTGCAAAGAATTACAAGATTCATCGTAAATGTTTATGCGTCATCATGGTTCAACATAAAGCGTCATTCTTCCTGATTTAACGGAGCAAGAAACTTTTTTTTATCTTATGAAGCAGTGCTATGAACTAGGGAAAGAAGAGAGGAAAATTCTTGAACCAGTGTTGCAAAGTAACTGCTATTTTGCTCATCCTAAGAACATTCTTCTTGGAGGAGTTACAGATGAAAATGTATCAATTCGTCAGTTTTCTTGTGACAAAATAATTGACGCACGAGCTACATCACAAAGTAGCAGCATACGTGTCTTTGATAAATCAAGCATCAAGCTTGTTTCGGAAGCTCCATCATTCATAAAGATGATCGACTTGTCTGTTGCTATCGCAACCCCACCACCGCTTTTATCAACTGTTTCTAATGATGATCTTGAACATTTTCAGTTCCACGTTGATGTCTTGAGTGGTATTCAATACCACTCTCAAGCAGTTGAACGTACTATTAAAGACATCTCAGCTTCAACTATGAAAGTTTTCGGGCACAAATCACGACATGGAATGATTTTGCAGTGTCGCAAATCTCGAGCAGAATTACCGAAAGTTGACTCTAAATCTGACTTCTTGAGCCATGACAAATAACAAATAACTGAAAAAAATTGCTGTTATGTGTTGCCTACAACAATCTGACTATTTCTCATTTAACAACTGCTTAAATTTTTAAATTTAATGTAGCAAGATGTCGAGTAATGGAATATAGCATTAAATCACGTCTATTTACATTATACGATTATAGAGTAATTTTAATTCTCAAAGTTGCGGATCCAAGACGCGCTTCCATTTTATTTCAAAAGGAGTTTTTTTTATAAGTAGACTGTAATGCAACATTTTAGTAATGTTTCAAAGCCCCAACTTAACATTTACATCATAATGACCCACCCTAATATATATATATATATATATATATATATATATATATATATATATATATATATATATATATATATATATATATATATATATTCATATATAATACTTTGTTGGCGTGTAGAAAAAAATTTTATTTTGACAACAAATATAGTGAAAGAAAAATTTCTGCTTCGACAATCTTTTACTCATTCGGTTTCGGCCGAAATTTCTGTTCAAACTAGAGATAAAGCAATCGAGTTATGGTTTTCAAAGTCGTATATTTTTTGTTCGACTTTGAAAGCCGTCAGTTAAGCGAGGTTTCTTAAATTAAATAATGTCGAATTCCGTTAAACTTCAAAAAAAAGTTATTTAAACGGTTATGAAACCCGTAAAATGTTGTAGCTTTAACTTTAAATCGACTTTGAAAACTTTTAAAAGTTGTTAAGATTTAATTAAAACGATGTTGAAAGCCGCAAAAAGTTGTAAATCAAAATTTTACGGTTATGAAAATCGTATAACGTATTTAACGTATATAATAATAACGTATATAATATATTATAATCGTATTTAACGAATTTGAAAACCTTATAACTTTGTGTATGATATTAAAGACGATTTAAACATTGTAAAACATTAAACAAATATGCTAAAGTCCTGAAGGAATACAGGGGAGATAAGGCCTATGGTGTGTGCAATATCTGCAAGAAGGACCTAAAAATGAACTTTTGGTCAAAATTGACCCTGAGTGGTAACCTGTGATCCGAACATAAAGATGTATACATCGAAATGTGTCAGAATCAAAAGATACGAGATGAGGCAGAAGCTGCCGTGGAGGACAAAGTTGAAGAGGCAGAAGATGAGTTGGAAACAGTTGGCACTGGTAACTTAGTTAAATAATGCATGTTACCATGCATTGTAGCGAAGTTATAGAACTTCATATCAAATTTATATGATTTTTTATTGATGTAAACAACGGTATACGAAGTAAATTAAATGTTAACAAATGTATACAATTTTTTTAGGTCATAGGAAAAGAAAAAGGGTTCTAAAAGCCGGAAAGAACCTTTGCGATTCAATACAGAGCACCACTCAACTTTGTGGTGACATGGAGCTCATGATTTACCATGCAACTGACAATCAGCCTTTCTCCACGTGTTACTCTATCCCGTTCCAAAGGCTGCTTTCCCACTTTGACTCGAGGTTTAAGGTTAAAAGTTGTGCCTGCATGGCTAGCTTTAAGTTACCTGTCCTCAATATGAATCTGTAGATGGCCTTGAAGAGCATGTTTGACAAGGAGAATCCTAATTGCGACCGAGTTACAATCAGTACTGATATCTGGATCTTACGCAACAACGATCCATTCATGGCGGTGACTCTTCATTTAATCACAAAAGAAACTGTTCTACAAAAGGTAACTGTTAGAGTTGTTCCATTCCCAGGTAAGCACAATGGTCAGGAAATTGCTACTCAGTTGGACAACTTGCTTAAAAGTTTTGAGTCACTCAAAATGGTCAAGAAGCGGGTTGTTGTGTGTGATCAAGCTTCAAATATAAAAGCTGCACTGAGGAAGTCAGAGACTATGGCTGATCTTGAAAGTGGTTCAATCACATGCATTGATCAAAAGCTTAACGTGGCCCTGGAAAGGACCGCACTATGAGGCGAAAAGCTCAAAAAGTGGCCATAAGTGGAATTTTTTAATACACCATTTTCATTAGTTTTTTTTTTTATAACTTATTAAAAAAAGTAACAAATGATAAGAAAAATATATATTCTGGTTCTCTCTTGTCTACTATCCTAGTCAGAGAATCGGAACAATAATTTAATAAAAACGTTTATTAGTTTACAAAATTTTGAACATTTTGAACAAACACGCTTTTTGAACAAACACGCTTTTTGAACATTTCGCTTCACTGTGGACCGTCAACTAAATGCCTGATATCAAGGCTGCTATCAATGCATGCAGGAGAATCTCCGCCCGAGTCCATCACTCCCAACATGCTGAAGGGGTGTTGAAAAAAAAGTGCCTCGAGATGAATGGTAATATTTTTAAATTTTTAAGTAGATACGAATACGAAGTTTTTGTATCTACTTAAAAAGTTTGTTTAAAAATAAAAAATATTTGTAAACATTTGACATTAAGTTGTAAACTTAATGTCAAATGTTTAAAAATATTTTTTAATTTCAAACAAAGTTTTCTAAGAGTTTACGATATCATGCGAAGCTTTTTGCAAAATTTTATTTTAGTTTATGGTTCAGTACCCTACAGAAAGATCAGTGCTACCAGGTGGAACTCTGTTCAGATGATGCTCCTAGACATCGACCATTTCCGAAGTGTGCTGTGTGCTCTCTGGGCTGACAAAAAGGAACGGACCACACCCATTCCTACGGATGAACAATTTGAGCTGGTTGCAACCATTCTGCCACTCCTGACCACTTGCCGAATCATCTTTGAGTGAATGTCGAGTGATAAAAAAATTACAATGGATAGAACACTGACAGCTATTGTTCATCTTGTGGATAGATGTGCTTCTTTGAGGGCCAAAGAAATTAGAATGAAAATTGTCACTGGAGTTGGTCCTTTCATGGTTGAGCTCATTGTAGAACTTCAGAAACGATTCCCAAGAGGAGGATGTAACATCATGCCTTATGCCGTAGGCTGCCTGCTACACCCCTTCTTGAAAGGCCAAATACTGCACGCTTATGGTGTCAGGGATGAGATTTTTGACACTTTGAAAGCTAGTTATCCTACAACAGCAGACTGGATGTCAAACCAGCAAGGTACAATCATTGTCTCAGATGAGATCACCCATGAGCTTCTTGAAGATAATGGTGAGACTGAATTCTGGAAAGCAGCAGCTAAGGTAATAGCTATTAATTTTAATATAAAATAAGTTTCTTTAAAACTAGTTAAATATACTTCCACAAATCTTAATGCAATCGAACAAACAAAGTCATAAAAATTTTAATTTGAGGATACGATGCCATACGGGGGAGAGGGAGGCGGTTCAAAGTTAAATGAGCTTTTTAAAAATTATTTGAAGTTAAACAATTTTAGATCAAAGTAAGTGAAGTTTACGAAGTTTACTAAACGTTTAACTTGCTTCATTTCTTTTAGACTGTGTCCAGTCAGTTTTGGCAGACAAATGCTACAACTGAGGGTCCTCCGATTACCGTTAAGTGGGCAAAATTCAGAGAAAAAACTGTGATAGATTCGAAGGTTGATGTCCTTGACTGGTGGAGGACACATCGCAGAGAGATGCCCATCTTGGCAGGACTGGCACGGGAGTATTATTGCCTGCCAGCCTCAAGTGCCTCAAGTGAGCAGGCCTTTAGTGAAGCCGGACAGTTGGTCCACCAAAAGAGATGCAGTTTGTCTCCAAAAACCACTGAGAAGTTGGTCTTTATCAACGAGAACTTCGTTCTGTTAAACTCTTTTGTACCATTTTTGAAATACCGCTCCATGAAAGAGCAAATGGTAGATAGACCTGCTCCAGACAGAGATCAAAATGATGATGATGATGATGATGATGATGATGATGATGATGATGATGATGATGATGATGATGATGATGATGATGATGATGATGATGATGATGATGATGATGATGATGATGATGATGATGATGATGATGATGATGAAACCAAATTAGATGCAAATGAGAATATTGATGATGATAATGATGGGGCTGATTGTGGTATTATTAATGATTTATCAAGGCATATGCACTTATGATGAATATCTAAATCATATTCTTTGATTGAATTAAAATTTTTTTTACATATACATGCAACAGTCAACATAATTAAAATAGAATTTGTTTTAATACTGGAAATCAAATCTTCAGGTAAAATGAGCTGTTTATATTTTGGACTTAATGTTTAATTAAATTGGTTAGCCTTTATATTTTCCACAAGACAGAAAGAACAAAATAAGTGTTCAAATTTTTTTAGAGTTGCTGGTTGTTTTGGTATTTTACCACAAAAATTATACTGGTAAAGCTGTAAATGAGGATTGATTTCTTTTTTTAGTTCTTCAATATCTATTTCCAAGTCATGTGTTGTCACAATCCTTTTTTTAATGGTAGCAATCATGGAAGATGACCGCACTTTTTTACCAATATCATGGCAACCAATAAGCTTTTTATTTTTGTTTTAGTAACATTTAAACTTTTACCTGCTTTTTTTACCTGCTGACAACAATAGCATTCATCACAATGAGTTTTCCAGTTTGTATTTAAAAGAAGTGTTGTTGATTTCATTCTTTTGTTCACATTCTTTATGGTATCATAACGTTTTGAAAACTTTTAGATGAGTGTACATTCTCTAAATCTGACAACATGACATGGAATACATATTTCATTGTTATTTTTTTGGTTTATTGCAATATCATACTTTTTTTTCCCAACCAAGTTAACAAGATTCAAATTTTTATAATGGATTTTCATCTAAAAATCACAAAACTTTTCGGATAGGTCTTGTGAGTAACCATCAAACTTAACCACATGCATTATGTAGTGTTTATATTCATGAAGTAAGTTAAGCTAATAAATCAATAAAAAACTGCATATAAAGTAAAAAATTTTATTTAAAATTATTGGAAACATTTAGTCAAATTTTTTACATCAGGACAATTTTTATTTTACAAATCATATAAATAAAATGTTACCGATTTAGGACCATTGTTAGATGTAAATTTTGAATATGAAAAAAAATTGAGTGCTAAGATTTTTTATAAGTATTAAAAGTTAAAAGATTCATTTAAGTAAAAGTAGAGAAACTTTTAAGTTTTACCGCTCAAAAAAAATGTAAAAAGACTTCCAAATTTTTAAACAAATCAAAAAAAAAATATTTTTTTTAGTTAGATCCTCTTCAACCATAAAATAACATTCTCCTTTCATTTTACTTACTTCTTAATAAAATTAAGTTACCGAGACACTATTAACAGCCTAGAAGCTGGTTATCAACGTAGAAGATTTTAAAAAACGCAATAAGTAATGAAAAAATTGGTCGCTAAGTAAAAGTTCATTCTTTAACGAAGGATCGTAGCCATTTTGAAAGTTCAGAGTCTGAATGACCATGTAGAGTGTATATGGTTTATAAAGTCATTTTTTGCATTATAATAATAAAGTTTGCAAATTTATATGCTAAAGGTAACTCCATACCTCTTTTTTATTAACAAAAGCATAGTTTTGATAAAAATTTTTCTAGAAACATTTAATTGGTCATTTTTTCATTGTTGCAGTAAACTGTTTTCTTTCTCTTCTACTTATCGTCGTCATCATCCAATCTCATAATCATTTCATAAAATCAGAAATGTTATTTATTTCTTATTTGCTTACAATGTTAATAAATCAAGGAAGAGAAGCAGCGTAAGCTTTAAGTATTGTAGTAGTAAAAATGTATTAGGGAAGCTGTCCTGAGAAAGGTAGAGACTCACGTGGTTGAAAAAGTTTTTGCGCAATTGGTAAGTATACACCAGAATCGAAGATTGCACCATACATATCAGCTTAATTTTCAGATGATACTATCTTCCAAGGTATGATTGCATCACCGTGGTGTTTCAAATAGACTATTGAGCATTTAAGTCCGATAATCTACAGCTCTATTAACGCCCACCACTAAGCTAAAATCAGCACGAGATCAATATTTTTGAATTAAAGAGATTTGATTAGAAAAAAATGACTTTCTCAGCTATTTTTTATTTAAACAGTTTTCTATTTCTACTTCTATTCGTCGTCAAAACATTCAACGGTCATCCAAAACGTCATCATTTTATAACATAAAAAACGTCATCATGTCATAAAATAAAAAACGTCATCATTTCATAAAGAAAAAAACGTCATCATTTTATAAAATAAAAAAATTTTTAATGTTATAAAACGTCATCATTTCATAAAATTAAAAAATTTTAATTTTTTATTATATCTAAACAAATTTAAAAAATGTTGAATAAGATATTTTAAAGATATTGATTTTTTATAGTTGTAATTAGAAAACTTTCAGAAATATTTTCAACGAGGTGAAATATTTTTCTTGAACGCTGAACACCAAGCAATTTAGTTTTTAAAAAAGCTGTTTACGGCTTTGTGTTTATGAAGCCCATTCACTATTTGCATAACTTCTGACAAGATTTAAACTCAAAATTAATTTTTTCAAAACAATATCTATAAAAAGAACAAAAGTTATAAATAAGATTATTAAACAATGTGTCGTATAACTTATTTTTTAAAGCAAAATCATTCGATCAAAAGACAACATTTATATAATAGGAGCGCGATAATACTACTTCATATATGTTTTATATGAGCGCGATATATACTATTTCATATATGATTCATATATGTTTTTATGTATCTTTTAATTTTAGTAGTTTTATTTTTTAAAAAAAACCTAAAACAAAAAATAGAACAATATATTTTATAAATTACTATAAATGTATAAACTAAACAAAGGAAGTAGTTTTGTAATCGGAAAATCGTGATACAATTAAACTAATATTTAAATATGTGTAGTCCTAGTACAGTTTTTAAAGATATTTTTTATTAAGGCCCACACCAAAAAGTCTGAAAAATTAAGGGCTACACGTCTTTTTAAAAAGTTATTAAATTTTTTTTTTTAATGTTATAATTACATAAAAGTTTTAAACAAACACGTAAACTTACCGAAATTAAAAACTAATTCAAATTTCAGCTAAAAAACGGTGCCGCCCTTAACGCGGTTTTGTTTTATCATGAAGACCTAATAGTGGTGATGGTGACTGTTTAGTTTATTTCTACGCCTGTTTCAGGTCAGATTTATCTCACATAAATGTGATATTTGTCCTCACCGCACAGAAATGTAAGTGTACCTCGAAGTTCATCAAATGAAACGTGTTTTTCTGCAATACTTTGATGTACGTGTATGATTCTCTGACTACTCACACCTCACTGCTAGTTTTTCACTCGCTGAACAACACGGCACCTCTTTTTCGATTCTTCCGTTTGTCAGTAACAAGATGCTGACGTTTAAACGCACAACGATTCTTGTTTTATAGGGGTTGTTTGGAATTATTTAGACTTTCCCTGAGACACTAAAGAGTCACTTTTGAACTTGATGATACTTTTTACATCTGACTGCGACTCAATACATTTTACAAAATACACTCTCTTTTTATGTTTTTACAATTGCGTCATTTTCACACATTTAATGGAATAACAATTACATACATTAACACCTACATATATTAGCACCTATAAACATTAACACCTACACACATAAGCACCTACAAACATTAACACCTTCGCACACGCTAATTACATCTTAAAGACTTTATTCACAACACCTTCTCCCGTTAAAACTGAGACTTCGGCTTTATTCAACGATCTTCCATCTCGTCTTCAATGATGTAATTGATCTTTTGTCTTGCACCCAATTTTCCAAGTCTCGTTTCTCTTTTACCCTAATAGTTTCACGTGATGCGAACGGCGCTTCGATTATTTCTGGTTGGATTGGCCAATTTTCATTGTGTTTCAACCGTATAGGTCCATTTAGCCACAAGCATGATAATTTATCAGGACTCACTCCTCTTGTCCCAAGATCACTTGGGTTTTCCTTTGTTGGGACATAAAGCCATTTTACTTCTCCATTCAATAAGATTTGCTAAACTCTGTTCCTAACAAACTGTGACCAACTACCCCTTTCTTTTAACCAGTAAAGTACCGCAGTACTGTCAAGCCATCGATATACTTCAATAACATTATACTTGCTTAATGTCTTCCTAACATGAATCATTAACTTGCTCAAGGTGTGCCCCGCTACCAGCTCCAGTCTAGGAATACTAAAACCCACTGTTGCAATCCGTACTTTTGCTACAAGTAGGTTGCTCGTTTTTGAATACTAATGCCTCACTGCAATATAGACGCATGCACATACTGCTAATTTAATTGCGTCTGAAAATCCATGGAGGCCAATTTCAATGTTTCTTTCAGAAAGAACGCTCCGCGGAATTGAAATAGTTCTTTTAATTCTTATTGCCTTGATCCAGGTCTTCTATTCTTCTGAAAGTACGTTTGGAATTTGTTGATCCCATCCGAGTTTTAATAAGCATAGTCGACTGTATTGCATTTTTCCAGTGATTAAAACAGGTGCACAAAATCCCAAAACGTCAAAGACACTGTTTATGGTGGATAGCATTTTCATTTTTGTTATCACTTCTTTATTTCCAATATTGATGCAAGCAGTAAAGTCAATCGATAGTTGATCCGTTTATTTGTTCCAAGGAGTCCAAAGTAATTTCGTTGATTTAGCCTCAGCGTTACTTTCCAATTTGCTTACGTTGCTATGCCATTTGTGCAGTAGGAAACCAGCTTCCATTAAGATTTGCGTTAATTCAATTTTAAACCTGATAAGTTCTTCTTCCGTTTCTCCACCTGCTTGTATATCATCAACATAAGTATCCTCTTCCAAAGCAAGCAGCGTTTTTGGATAAATGTCCTTGTATTTTGTTATATTCTTTTTAATGTTGGCGCCAAGAATGTAAGGATTTGAACTTGAACCGAAAATCACCCTTGTAAATCGTAACTCCGTTAATTCCATTTTCTTTAAGTCCTTACACCAAATTAAGCGTTGTACTTCTTCATCCATTTCGTGTATTCTAATTTGTAGAAACGCCTTCTTATATCAGCTAAAGCGCAGAGTTTATTCATCCGATTTCGTATGAGTATGTCAAATATTAACGGTTGAAGCGATGGTCCCACTTCTAGACAGTCTAGTATGGGACAAAAGTATACAAATTTTGCACAACAATATTTGTGATAATTATTTTGTTTGTTTATGCCTGTAAATATCATTACATAAACCCCATATTGGTTTTCATCAAAATATTTGCAAAATTGGAGATTTGAAGATGGACCTTTTCGTAATTAAGCGGCAATTATGAATCACGTGGTGTAATGTTTTTCTCGGGAGGGCAAAATTGTAAACAAAATAAAGAGAACGCTTTACTTATTTTTTATTATTTGTTTCAAATAGAATAGTATATTTGGAAATATACCATTTAAAGTAGTTTTTAAAATGCCACTTAAGAATTATGAAGATTTTTTGAATTTATTTGTCAAACAGCTTATTAATTTTTTAACTGTTCGTGGGCTAAGTACAACTGGACGTAAAATCGAGCTTGTTGCAAGAGCATTTACTGCAATGGAATTAAATATAGAAATTATAGAAACTGCAGAAGAACAGGAGAAAAACCTTAAGCAATCATATGCGGACAATCTAAAAGCTTTAGATCTTATTGACCCAAACTCTGTTCCTATGGAAATTAGAAAAGACTTAGTAGCTGAATGGCCAAGTATAACAATGGGAAATATTTTTTCGTAAATCCTTAAAAAAAAATACTTTGATTCGGAATATATTGGTAAGTATAAAGACCAAAAAGCATATTCATTTTTTGATAGTGGTTTTGTAGGCCTATAATGCACTTCAAGTTTAAAAAAGATGTTTTGTTTGCATATTCCGAAGTGCGTGGTTCGCAAAAAGTAATAAAATAAGAAAACTTTGGATTGCCTTTAGTAATAACAACATAGTTTCTGCTTGGTGTTCGTGTATGGCTGGAGCTTTTGAAGTTTGTAACCATGTCATTGCCACCCTTTATAAAATGGAATATGCTAATAACAAAGGTTGGTGTAATCCAACATGCTCTGAACAAGCCTGTGTCTGGAATAAATCTTCTCGAAAATATATCAATCCATGTTTAATAACTGACCTAGTTGTTAGAAAAAGAGTAGCAAATAATGTAGCAGATAACAATGAGAAGGAAAACACACAAATGAAAGCATTGCAAGAATTTGATCCTAGAATTGAAAGCCATCGTGACTTTAATGAACATTCATTTGAGACTTTTTTAAACAATATTTATAAATCTGAGCCTTCTGCTGTAATATTTAAATCAAAAATTAAAAAATCTGATGAAAATTTCGAAAGTAATCCTGATCTTGAGGAATTATCTTTTAAAATACTTTCTGACCATCCTATCACTGATGAAACAACTTTGAGCAAAATATTTTTAGAAAAAATGGTTTTGACCCAGGAAACAATTAAAAATGTAGAATATAATACAAGAGATCAAGCCAAAAGCAATACCTGGTTTCAAATGAGAAAGGGGAGGATAACTGCATCCAAACATCATAGTACATACACCAAAGTTAACACCCTTTCTAAAAATCCCAGTTCTAAGAAGCCTAAAACAACTCCTCTTGTTGCTGATATTTTATAACCAAATAAAGAAAAATTTATCACTGCTTCTACCAAATGGGGAATTGATCATGAGCAAAGTGCTATAAAAAAATTTTATGCAGAGCATGTATCAAAACACACTGATTTGAAAATTGAAAAAAGTGGTCTCTTTATTTTTTATGAAAGACCTTATATCACTTGTTCCCCAGACAGATTTATAGTATGCAAATGCCATGGAAGGGTTTGTTTGGAAGTTAAATGTCCTTTTAAAATTTTTAATAAAACAATTAAAGAAGGAGCTAATGAATGTGATTTTTTTACAATAAAAAATGATCAGATATCATTAAATAAGAATTATAAATATTACACACAGATTAATTCTCAAATGGCTATCACAAATTGCAAGTCAGCATATTTTATTGTTTGGACACTTAAAGACTTATTTGTTGAAGTAGTGAAATTTGATCAAGAGCTCTGGGATAAGGTGAAAACAAATTTAGATATTTTTTCAAAACATATGTTTCTCCAGCATTGTTACTATTAAAACCTATAACATTTTGTGGAAATTGCGATAAACTAATACTTGAAGAGCCAGAAATCAGTGCTAATGAATTTAATGAATGTAGCAGTATTCAATGTGAAATATGTTGCGCTTGGTTCCACTGTTCTTGTCAAAATTTAAAAAAAGAAGACTATGAATTAACAGTAGATCAAGACTGGATTTGTTAAATGTGCTCTATGTCTACTTTGTGTTAAGTTTTAATCTTCAATAACATGTCTTTACATGTGTTACATGATATATATGAAATCAATCATTATGTTTAATTCCTTCTTATCAGTTATTATGTTTAATTCCTTCTTTTAAAACCTTGAGGCTTTGAGATTAATATGAAAGTTAATGAGTTTTATTATGGTTTTAATTAACTTTTATTTACAATTATATTTAAAATATAAACTTATATTTATTATATATAGATCATATATACATAATCTCAGGTTTAATACAGGGAAGTGGGGGAGATTATTAACTTTTGAAAAAAATTCCCACCATCCTGAGCTTAAGAATGTATCTAATTGATAAAAATAATGCAATACTGTATCTAACTGATAATAATAAAAACTTTTAGTGTAAACAGTCCTTAAAAGTTCAAGAACATTAGGCAACCATTCTAAAAATTTTTGAGTTTATTTTAAAATAATCGGTCCCTATATTAAGACATCCCATTTATTTGATCAGGATAAAAATTTCTACTCCCCTGGTTGTTATATTATAAAAGAAAATAGAATATTCAGTAAACTTGATTTTTTTTAATAGACTATTTAGAAACTAATGGCTATCTCAAGTTTGATATAGCAGCACACACACGTATATTATTCATAATTGGTAGGTATAGTAATGGCTGTGTTATTTTTAAAATATGGAAGTGTTTCATCCTTTTTATTGCCTGCTCCACATAAATACGTACATTAGCAATGTTTGATGTTTCTTGAACTTTTTCTTTTGACATTTGTATTCCTTTACAAGCACTTGGAAGTATACAAAGTGTACATTGTTTATATGCAAGGTCTGTCTTAATTTTAAAGCCACGATCTGCCATAACTTGGTCATAAGGCTCAAGTATATCAAGGAAACCACTATTTCTGACAATAAAAATGTCAGAGGCACGTCCACCATATAGGGGAGACAGCCATGAAATTGCTCCATTTGGAGTTATTGCTATTAAAAATTTGACTGTTGCATGATGTTTATAGTCACTCCACATACAAGCTTGAACATCAAGGGCACTTGATGTTTCAAAAAATATTTCAGAACAATCTATAATTGTTCTCACTTTTGGATATAATCGTTTAAAACAGTTTGGCATAGTTCCCCGAATTGTATTCCTGCAAGGCCACAAAATCAAACTCTCCAATTCTTTAGATAATAGTATGACCCATGTAATAATAATTTGGGATACTGTTCCAGCTGATATACAAAAGCGGAAGGCTAAGTCTTCAATCAAAAGACCCAGGCGTAATCTCATCATAACTAACAGAAATTCCTGTTCCAGTGAGATTTTTCTTTTAGGACCACTTTTTCTCATAGGAAATAAATTAACATCAATATTATAATCTTGTGTTAGAAGTAGTAGCTCAACAGATTCAACACTAGACAAAGTTTTTCGTAATTGATTTGTCTTCTTATTTCCATCCCAATACTTCATAACTGCCGCTTTGTGCTAGACATAATTAAAAACACTTTAAAACATTTTTGCATTTTGTAAACCGGTAAAAGTTGATAATCCGAATCCCTAGTAATATGACAAAACTGTAAAGCAACATATGTTGGTAATAGAATAGGCTTTGTATCATTTTTACCACTATAACTTGCTTTAATCTCAAACAAAGTTGGATTTTCAGTCTCTTTTTCTTTTGGAGAAGTGGAGATATGGTTTAACAATTTTTCTGTAACTGTACCACCATTTTCATGTGCACTATCTTCAACTAAGATGGGATTTTCTTCATAGGAAAAAATAACCATAAGATCAGATAATTCTTCAGCTGTAAGTGTATCTCAGTTAGAAGTAATAGATTCCAGAATATTTGTAGAAATTGGTTTTCTAAGAGATCTTGTTCTGATTTTTGGAGGAGGTCATGATTTTTTTTTTTTCAGGAGTACATTGAACATTCATAGTGTGTGTCAAAAACAGAGTAGGAGTAGGGTTTTCATAAGTGGGCATAAGCTTTAATAAGCACAACTTAACTTTACTATCTGTTCATATCTTATTCTATTTTATTGACTTTAAGTTGTACAAATAAAATATTCTTTACTAGATTTCTCTTTACTCTTGTTTTAATTGCATTTATTTTTGAAAATTTATATCATTTTCAAAATTTTATACCTGATGTGTTTAATTATTTACTTGTTTGTTTTTATATTTATATGTGTTTATAACTGGTTTGTTTACATTTTTGCCCTCCCGAGAAAAACATTACATCACGTGATACATAATTGCCGCTTAATTACGAAATCTTCTATTGTTTTTTGTCCTAACAAAGGACTTTGTGGGTTGGTTCCTTTCTGCATAACTCCATCCAATTTTCAATTTTTTGAAATATTCTCAATAAAAAGTAAATGAAAAATAGTTTGGGTTTTTTATAATAGCATAAAGAATTATACAGGGTGGCCCATAATTAGTGTCCCATCTTAAAAAAGCAATTCCTTGAAAACTAGGGATGGAAAACTATTAATTTTGCTTTGGTTTTTGATATTATTATATATTTTGATCTATTTACTGCTGCCTTCACTCACTTTACTTGTTTTTTTAGCAATGACAAGACCATCACCATATCGGTAAAGTATTATTGATTTTCATGAGAAAGGAGTTTCAGCACGCGACATCCAGACTAGACTCAAAGTGCCGCGAAAGCTTGTTTATAGAACAATTCAACGCTTCAAAGCATTGAGAACAATGTCAGATCGTCCACGCAAAGGAAGAAAGCGCTCCGTGGTGACTGATGCAAAAATCAAGCAAGTTCGTGAACGGGTGCGCCGCAACCCAGAACGCAGTATGCGACAAATGGCCAAACAGCTCCAAATTTCTCGAAGTTCTCTTGGAAGAATTACCAAGGATTATCTAAATTTGACAGCTTACAAGAAAAATCCTGCACAGCTTTTGTCTCAGGCATCAAAGCAGAAGCGCAAGGATCGCTGCAAGGATCTCCTCGCCCGTTTCGCCAACAACGCTCATCTCAACATCGTTTTCACAGACGAGAAGATTTTTACAGTTCAACAACATCACAATGTGCAGAATGATCGTGTCTACGCTTCCTCAAAGCCTAATATCACAATACAAAAGGCAGCACATCCTCTTTCAGTAATGGTGTTCGCGGGTATCAGTGCCACCAAGAAGACACCATTGATTTTTGTTCAACAAGGCGTTAAAGTAAAAGCCCAAAACTATCTGAATGACGTTTTGATCAAAGAAATACTTCCATGGAGTCAAAAGGAGCTTCGTAGACATTGTTGGACACTCATGCAGGATAGTGCTGCAGCCCACAAAGCCAAAATTGTGCAAGATTGGCTCGGCCGAAACACCCCCGATTTCATCAAGCACAATGAGTGGCCTCCAAGTAGTCCCGACTGCAATCCAATGGATTACTCAGTGTGGAGTGTTCTGGAAGCTGAAGCGTGCAAAAAACCGCATAAAACGATTGATTCTCTGAAGAAAGCGCTTCAAAAAGCATGGGATTCGCTTTCACCCGCCTACTTTCGTGCCACCGTAGATGACTTTCCAAAGCGTCTTGAAGCTTGTGTGAAAGCCGATGGTCGACATTTCGAAAAAAATCTTTAAATTTTATTTGATATTGTTAATAAATTGTTTATCAAAAAGTTTTATGTGTTTTCCATCCCTAGTTTTCAAGGAATTGCTTTTTTAAGATGGGACACTAATTATGGGCCACCCTGTATTATAAGATATTATAGGTAGGTAGATATTGCAGTTATTTAATAATTAATAAATATGCAAAACTTACTGCTAAATACCTAAGTCTATGTCTTCAAAATAGTCAATAAGAGAACATTCATTTAAATCCATGAAATTTGATTCCTCAGTTGTAGTGTCCCAATCAGCTTCTTGTTCATAATGTTAAATAATAGGAAATTTTTGACAGCTTCTGATACTTGATGTTTAATCCTTTTCATTCTCACATCCAGTTTTGCTGAAGACACTATAGGGTCCGATAAATCTAATGCTCGATTAAATACATCGAGCAAATTACTTTTACGAGAAAACTTTTGAGAATGATATCTTTGATTCTGCCTATAGTACTTATTACAAGATTCAGCTCCCTCTTCACCAAAAAATCCAGGTGATAATGGTAGTGTTATAATAATGTTTTTTGAATGACAAAGAATTTTATGAAGAGGGGCAGGCATGTTGAACCATTTATACTTACTAATAAATAAGGAATATGTATCATGGTAGAAGGACCCAAATTTTTCAAAGTCCAAATGTTCGTGACAATTAAGGGCAGCTAGAATGGCGCTTAAATTTGATACAAGTTCATCATCTAGTTCTAAAATTTTAGCGAGATCATGAGGTTTACTGAAAAGTCTCCGACATAAATTACCAGTTGTTGTATTACCCTGTCCGCCTTGACATGGTCTATCAATTTTGATCTTAAAGAAGTCCTCTACTTTATGTCGAACTCTGTCCTTCTCTTCAGCTAAAGCTTTTTTATTTTCCTCACCTTTAACTTGCCATAATTCTAACTTTTTTCTGTATGATAAATTAGGCAAGCAATTGAGAGTGTTGATGGTAGCATGCAAAGGCTGGCAACCATAAATAAGGGACGAATCACCTTTAGGCTTAAATTGATCATTATCAAAGTTTAGCAAGTTGTTAAAATGCTTTGGTGTTGATTTACAAATGGGGCAGCTTTGGGAAAATTTATTGTCAAGTAAAAAATTTAAAATTTTCCCATCAACTAAAGTCGGAAAGAACAACGATGAAATATTAACTTGCAACTCTTCTCCATCTGTATCTGTTTGATATGGAGCTATGTTTTTGATGTCCTCTTCAATTTGTTGGAAGGTTACCTTAACATGTTCCATTGTTTCTTTAGTAAATTCCAGAGACAGGGGGCGCACAAACCGAAAAGATTGAGTAGTAGGATCTTTCCATAAAATTTCTCCATCTAGCTTACTTCTTAGCTGTAATGGTGTCATGGTAACTGTAAATAATAAGTGGTCATCTATTAATAAACCAGATGATGACGCCTGGTGATATTCAATTTGACCAGTTGTTCCATCAGCACCGTATACGAAGATCATTTCAGCATTAATAACACTTTTATTCATCTTCTTCTTATAATTCACAATTTGATCTTCTTCTAATAGTACAATCCTCGAAATTGTGTGACAAGATACTGATTTTATTGAAGTTAACACTATCACATCAGATGATTGAATTTCATCTGGACGACATTTCTTCTTTGCTTGAGAGACTTCAAAATATGTTGGAATGATGTTGGCATTTCTACTTTTCATTTCAACTCGTAAATTTTGGTATGTATTTTTCGATTATGAATTATCAATAAGAAGATTTAATGTATCATCTGGCGTCATCTTAATTGGTTTCTGTGTACTTTATGTGATTTTACTAAGAAGCTCCTCTGCATTATCAATATTATCGATGACTATCTTAATCAATTGTTTCAGGAATTTACATCCTTTTCTTTATGATGCTGTTTGAACAGCTTTTAGTAATACATAAATGCAGTTTTCAGAATCTTCGGCTGTTTGAGTTGCCGCCTGATATTGCCTCCTTTCGCACAATTCTTCTAATGATTTTGATAGTCGTCCTCTTTTTCTTAATGGTGATGTTTGGCATGGTTGAACAAAATACTCAGGAGAGATCACAAATTGTTCAGAGTAAGTGGGATGATGGCGCATTAGATTTGTAGAATCATAATTCCTTAATCTCAAATGTTGTGAGAAATTACTTTTAAGATTATTCAAATCTTCTTTTTATGCTGTAATTCCACTTTCAGTTAATTTTTTATTGTAAAATGATTCCATCTTTGTAATGCATTTTGAAAAACTGATTTCAAAATTTTCTTTAAATAACAATTTTCCAAACTCAAATTTCAACAAACTGATTGCAGCTGTATTTTCACTATTTTCGGTCATCATTAATGACTTTTATGAAATGTGCAATAAAAATTAATTATATGATCCTTTAATAAAATCGGTTTAGATGAATTTAAGTGATAATAAATGTCACAAGATATTTTACTGCTTACTCATACTTTACTGACCTTTACTATACGCGTGACTACATATGCAAACATTACCAAGAATTCTACCCTAAACGCATAATGACTTAATTTTATTTAAAAACTAGTTATACTTAAACAAATATTTTGTGCATGTAAGCTTTCAGAAATAATATTTAATGCAAATTATAAAGTTGATCACATGTATGTATTAGCAAGGTCGTAGACAACTTTTTTTGTTGTTTGAGCTAAGCAACTTTGAAACATAAAGAAAACTCCATATTTAAGTATGTTCATATATATAAGGAATGAGGATGCTACGCAAAAAATTGCGTTGATTGGAGACTGGGAACAACAAACACCCCAAAACGTTAGCCCCCCAGCCCCAAATATGTGGGCAATCAGTCAAATTTGTTATTATTTTTTTTAATTTTAAACTTTATTTATATTCATTGACAAATTTCAAATTTGATTCAATAATCTCTTTTTGATCGGCTTTAATTACTTATTAAGTTTACACCCCCCTCATATTGAGGTTTTTGTGAAGTTCCATCATTCAGTTTGAAATTCTATAACTCTCATACGGGGATTTTGAAGGGTATATAACCTTAACCTTTTTGAAACCCGGAATGTTCACCTTTCATTTGGTACCAAAATAATTGATACTTTTTGATACTATGGAGAATGCGGGCCTTGTAAAACCAAAAATATGGTAATAACCCCAAATTCCGTATCTCTAAATATTTCTTAAAATGTTTTATACGTGGAGAAATATAGATCTGATTAGTTGCAATCAATTTCTAAGAACCACATTTGTAACTAATAAGTATGTGTTGTGGGAAAAGCTTCTACTTGTTTGCGAAAATTCTTTGCAGGAAAATATCAGAAATTTTTATTTTTTTTTATTTATTAATAAATATCAATTAAGATAACCTACAATATCAATACCGTGAGAGATATTTTCAAAATTCGTTTAGCTACAAATTTCTATAATCACTAGTTAATAAAAAATCATGTCTAAATTGAAAATTACAAAGTTGTCATTTTAGATTTTTGTGATAAATTTTTATTATTTTATCCCATAGTGCAGTCATTTAATGAAGATGATTGAGCGTCTTTCCTGGCTGAACAATCATAAACAATTCTCATTTTCGTTGACTCGGCATTTTCTTTGATTACTGCTTGATGAGGAACGCAGTGAATACTGCTTGATGAGGAACGCAGATTTCTGTTGTTTGGCAGTTGAACAATACCCTTTTTCCTCGGCATTCTGGTTTCATTGTAACCTTCGTCGGTTTGATGCAGTATTTGGCCGAAGTCATGGTGGAACATTGACTCGCTGTTTGTGTCTGATAATCCAAGTACTTCTTAACTACACATTTGCTCGAACTCATCACGACCAGTATTCAAAAAGAAACTTTTCTCAATACCAGAACTCAATTGTGTTCGTCTTCCAGAAAGATTCCATCCCAACACAGTTAGTTCGGCTCCTGGATCTTTTTCTGGAATTTTTCCAAGAACTACCGGTTCCGTGGTTTTAATTCGCTGATAATCAGCCGCACCGAGTATGATGTGAACAGGTTAAAGTTTGTCACTTCATTCATCATCGCTAAATTTCATTCTCCTCAGTTTTGCAAAATGCTTCTTAACATCCTTGATCATCGGATTGGGTAAAAAGGTGAGTGTTTCCTTTTCTCCGTTGGTGCTAAATTCCGGTATCGTTGTTGATTCTATCGTCACGTTATATATTTCCATATAGCTTTTCAATACTTTTATATTCCTTTCGTGTAGGTTTCAGCTTTAGTTTTATTATCAAGTTCGTAAATGTAAAGGAACTTCCAGCACACGTATCCAACATTATTCTTGCTTTTTCGCTATTTACTTTTGCAATCAATCTTGGGTGAATAGTTGTACTTGCATTTAGCACCGCTGCCATGGTTTCTTTTTTATTTTCCATTTTACTGTCCGTCGTTGCGTTGCCATCTTGACAAATGGACGTGTGATGTTTTTTGTTGCACTTTCTACATTCTCTTGATTTACAATTTACCGCCAAGTATCCGTAACCAATCCAGTTGTAACAATCTTTTGGTTGTTAAAATCTCCCTGCGTCTTGCAAAAGTTAGCACTTTTGTAGAATCTTCACTTTTGTGATTATGTAATCCACAATAGATGCATCTTTGCTTACAAATAGTTGCCATGATTTCTTTGTCATAAAGACCGCCAATGTATTGTTTGAATGTAGTGCTTCGATGTTTATAGGACCTTGACTGCACATTTGTGTTCTTTTTATCGCCCTTTATTTGTTCGTCGCTTGGGTTAAAAGTTGAGTTTAACGGATTCCTTTCAATCTAAATTTGCAACTTTTCGACAAGTTGCTCCAGTCCCCATTCGTCCCATCCATCATCATTTTGTCTGAGTATTTCACGAACTGGTCCAAGTTTATCCATCAATGAATTCACGAATGATTGAGCCGTTTGCAGTTTCTGCATAGTTTTCAATGTTCGTACAATCTCGCAAGCTTGCTGTAAAAATCGTGAACTTCTTTGATCATGTGCCTGCTGTGTATAACCGTCAATTCTTCCTAATCTTAAATCAATGCTTTGTGAACCCAAATATTTTTTCCGTAAGTTTCTTGTAATATGCGTTTAGCTTCATTGTATCCCTCCAACGAATGTGGTAAACCAAGTATGTCCTCTCTAGGCTTTCCTTCGACGAAATTCAGTAAGTAGTTGAATTTGCTGATGTTTGATATGATTAAGTTGTCGACTTCTACCGTTAATTGATTCCAAAATCTTTATAATTGCTATTAAGTTTTATGACTGTATACTTTTGAAGCTTGACGGATTGTCGGGTAGCTTCGTTTTCGTTTCTAAGTGATTTTCGCAATATTTCTTTCATTTTTAGTTTCTTTAGATACCATTCTTTTTTGCTTTGAAGTTTTCTCAATGAGGCTTGTTCTGCTTCTTTTTGAATAGTTAACTGCTTTTCCATTATATGTTTTTGATTCTCGAATTTCTGATGCATTCCGTCAGGTTAGAATTATTTTGTTCTATCTCCCATTTTAAACGTTGAAAGAAAGTTTTTGATTTTTTTCCATAAGTAAAAATTACTTAAAGTTTTATTATTACTTTTTTGAGAAATAATAACTTATTCTTTAAATGATTTATATTTAAAAAAAACTATTTAGCTCTTGATCTAGTAAGACCTAAATCTCTAATTAAATCATCTCGCTCACTCACGAAAGTGAGGCTGAAAAGTCGTTATTGCTACAAAAGCTTTCTCTGTGTCTTCGCTACTGTTACTTGCTGGCTCTTGAAATGAAATATTCATCGCAATTTCTTTCGTAAAAGAACGAAAGAACATATAGCAACTTCAACATAGTTGTAAAAAGCAGTTGTGTTCAAACTTCATTAAAAGATAGATGCATAGTAATTACTTCATGTTTAATTAAAGTAAATGTAAGACTTTTGGAGAGTATAATGAGAAGTATACTTACATTTTGTGGTGGTCGCAATACTTGTAGGCTGTCATCGCTAGAGTCAGGTGATATCGATGATGGTATGTCTAGGTATTAAAGAGCTTTTCTTCCTATAGCTTTTCTGTACTTCGTAATACCAATCATACAAAATTAACAGTCATCATGATGGTTCTTCTGCTCTCTCCATACTCTGGGAACGGCGAAAGGCAATTACTTTTTTCTACTTCGTAGCCATTCCGCTAGAGTAGCTTGTCAGGTTCCACGTATCACATGGTTTGTCCCTGATCACCCATGGGCATTCCAAAATATTTTTCGTACGCTATCAACAATATACTTTTAACAATTTTATGTAATACCTACTTTTTCCAATATCCTCATGCATAGCAAAAGATATCAGGAGGATTTCAACATCCTTTAGAAGCCATTATGAGAAGAATAGGATTTAGTAGGCACAAATGATTATACAATGCGTGTCAGAAACGCATTTAGAGTAGCTTAACAATTTATTTTGATCTTGAGCGCAAAAATTAAATCTATTTAATAATAGGCATGCGAAATATTTTTTTATAAGTTTTATGAAAGATTTTACGATGTGGAAACGGAAAACCTCGTATTAAAAGTACCTATTAATTATGCCTTTTTCCATCAAAAATATAAGTATTACTTTTTGTCTTGTAACCCAATACTTTTCTTTCCTAATCCAATTCTAGGCTGCGAGTGATGTACACTAACAACCTTCTGTGAAATGTTTTGTGAGGTACCGACGACCTATGGGTGCTCATGTGCCGGTTGGCGCTAAAAACCTTTTAACTTTGAAACGGTCGATGATACAGAAAAAAATTTTTACATTTTTGGAATTAGCAGAGAAAATTAATTGTTAAGCAATAAAAAATCTTTAGTGTGGGCAAAAAATTTTTTAAAAATTTTTAACATTGTGTTACATTTTGTTTGATCAGCAACAATCAGTCAACAATCAGCAACATTGAATTTAAAATGTTCAACGCATCTTCTCCAACGAAATTAAAATATCGTGATTCTAACAAAGACATTTAAAACGCTTTTTTGTATTTATAGGTACTTTGTCTGACGGCCTTTTCTATTCGCAAAGCAGGAAGAGTTTTGGGAAAATCGGCCCAACTAAAACTATTTATGGTAAAACCATTTATACATTCCCTTGTTTGTATTTTCCTCACATTGGTCGCTTTTTAGTCATACAGGAAAAATTTTGATATTTGGAAGGGAATTCTTTGATTCTTGGGGATGCCTCTTCTCGAAGTTTCATCAGAGTTTCTTTGTTTTTTTTTAATGCATTTTTGACTTAAAGGAGAGAATATCTGTGACGTTGATCATCTTAACAGAAAATTTATTCAGTTTACTTGCTCTCGTGATGAGCTCCGCATGTTGATGAGTGTAAATTCAATCGAATCAACGGATCAACCTTTTCATGTTTCCAAAGTCTCGATCATTCTTAAGAAAATGATCCAGGGTTAAAAAGAATGACCCCTGATTGGAAAAAAATGCGTGACGTTTTCAAAGACCTTGTTTGCTGACAAATTCCTTAAGAATCTTATTAATGTTTGATTTTTGTTTTGTCCGCCACATGAATCGCTTAATAAAATAAGGTTCTTTACTGTTGGTGGTAATAGGTTTGTCATATAATCAAGCGAAAATGTGTACACTTCGTCTGGAGACTTTCTCCCATGTCCTTCAGGGTATATGTAGAAATTTGCTCTATCGTTTTTAACATAATGGATGCAAAAGATAAAAACCTATTGCTGCCTCATGTAAAATATTTCCTTAATAGGAATGATTGGAAGTGGCAAATTTTGCATAAGTCAAAGATAATAAAACAGTTAAATCATTTATTTATTTTTTTGATGCTATCATTTCCAGGTAAAATTTTTGGGCTCTCCTGCAGCACACCATTGAATCTGCGGCAGCAGCCTTTTTAGAATTTTCATTCAGTACAGTTAACTTAATTTTGCAGCCTAATTCTTTTAATTTACTGCAAGCATCTGTTTTGTGCGGCCAAAGCGTAAATTAAAATTTTCTTTAAAGTACCTCCTGAAGAAAAAACATGAAACTTTTATTCCTGGATATTTATTCAAAAAGTTTCGTAAAACTCTTCGCGGATTAGTTAGAACCTTGTCAAACCAATGCGACGAAGTATCGTACAATATCTTTTTGTTCAACTGTGCATCCAAATGCTTCTTCCAGAATAATAACTAGTCTTCACATCATACAAACTAATACTGTGAGGGTGGCGTTTTTAATAACTAATTTATTATTAAAAACGCCACCCTCACAGTATTAGGAAAGGTTAGAAAAGGTGAGGTTTAGGGATTATTTGGTTAGGAATGGGCAAGGATTAATTGTTAAAGGACTAAGGTTCTATTTGCCGTCCTCAGTATACTCTGTTATATGATAAAACTTAATAAACGTTCTATTAGTGTTTTTACTCGTAATGTTTAAATAATATTCTTTTACGCTTCTTGCAGCATTTAATACTGTTTATATCAATTACTCCTCTTTTTATATCTTCTTTTTATTACAAACATTGCTTCTGTTATAAAATCTTTTGTTTATTCTCCATAAATCATTATTAAAATCTTCTTCTTTTCTTCTTTTATTCAACTGCTTATTAAACTGCTCATAAAACTGATTGTTCATCCAAGTATTTTTCTTATCAAAAAGATCTCTCGCTTTTTAAAATTCTTCTTAAAACTTTCTTAAAATTTTCTCTTTAAAACTTCATCTCTTTTCTTCTTCTCTCCTTCCAAACAGACGACAGTACTAATCAGTCGCTCTAATCCCTCTTAATCCGTCTCTCTTTTCAGTTTTTCTTTTCTTTCTTTCTTTTTTTTTTTTTTTTGAGCTTTTATAGTTTCTGGTTGTTTTTCGGTTGCGATGCCTATTCATCTTTTATTTATGCGGCAGGTTGACGAGTCTTCGCGTTTACATCTTTTATCGAAGAAAATTGTCCCTTGAGTTTCAAATTGCGGTAGGAAGTCTTAGACGTTTGTGTGGAATATTATGTTATACTTGATTTTCACTTTTGGTTCGTTTGCTTTGAGTAGAGGAGTTCTTGCAATGCTTATTTTATCTCAGTTACATTATAATCGTTAAAATAATTCGTATATAATTAATATAATTCATTGTAAATCTCAAATAATAAATACCCTTAAAAAATCCGTTTCATAAACTTTATATGTACTTTTCATAAATTAATTAAATTAAAATATGTTATTATATACTTAAAACATAAATAAAAACCTTTAAAATGTTATGTGCAATAAGAAAAGTGAACAAAAAATCATCTCAAAAATGAAAATTATTCGAGATGTACTACATATTTTAAATAGCTTAACTTAACAACTTCAATATTTCCTGTAATATACAAGTAACATTATTTACTTATACATTATAGGAAACTTAGTGTGATAATTGTCAAAGAAATAATAACTTAAAATGTAAAGCAGTGTAAAGTAAAAATGATATAAAGCACTCAAAAATATTTCTGATATTTACTAATGATTTTATTAACTTGACAATTCTTGAAAACAAGAACAATAAAAAGATTAGAGCTTATCCCGAATATGCGTGAATTACGAGTGGATAAATTACGATTACGGAAGGATTTAAATTTTAAACTGAATTTGAACTAGGAGTGGATAAGTTAGACTTATAGAAGGATTTACTTAACGAAATCAAATAAAACTGAAGGAATGCAAATAAAACTGAAGGAGCAAAGAGAACAAAAGCAAAGTTAAGGTTACTTTGGCTACATTTATTTCAAAAGTGAAGAGAAAACTAAAACAATGTTGTAGAAATTATGATTCATTTATAGAAAAAGAATATCAATGGCTTCAAAAAAATCTTTTGACCAATAAAAAAAGCCCCTTTGGTTCTGGATAACCCAATAAACAATGGATGGTTCTTGAAGAGCGAAGCAAAAGAGAAAAATAAAAGAACTCGGTGTTGAATATTATTTCTCTATTTTTAGTCTCTGCAAGAAGTACAAAAGTGTCTTTAACTTTTTTGAATTTTTTACAGAAAAATTCAAAAAAGTTAAAGACACTTTGGAGCAAATCTTTCCTTCAAGTTTGAGTGTAAAGCAAGCTCTTGATTTAAAAATGAATGCTGACATCAGCGATAAACAATATTAAATGATCAAAAACTTAGCCCTTGGACACATATTTATCTCCTTCTTGCACGGTATTTTAGTGGAAAAAGTTGAATACTATCCTATAAATATTTTTTTTTCTGATTTCAGTAGTTACCATTACTATTGCTAAAGCTGTGTTTATGTAGATGGTATAACTATACCAATAGTGGCAGCTGAAATAAATGGTAATTCTGCTAGAAGCATGCAAATATCAAGTAGATTAATGTACTTGATATTTGCATGCTTCTAGCAGAATTACCATTTACTAAAACTTTGGTTGAAATTATTTCTTACGCGTGCAGCCAAATCATACGCGCGCGTGAACGCGTATACACGCAATATACGCGTCAAAGGTGTGGGAAAATAATAATTTTGTTAACAAATTTGAATTCTTTTACCAAAAAAAAAAATTACTTGTACCTATAATATGCTTGTTTACAATTTTCATCAAATTTTATTGAGTTTTTGTCGTTTTTTGATCATCCTTAGTCACTGTGAGTCGTTTCGAAACGTAAAAGAAAACTCGAAAATACGGAATACGGAAAAACTCGAAATGGAAAAATGAGGAAATACAAAAATTATAAAAAGAAGAAAAGAAAAGCCTGATACAAAAGATAATTGAAAGCCAAAGTAATTGTTAATTTTTTTAAGTTCTTTCATTTATATTATGTATTTTACATTATAATTATATATGTTAAAATCAAGTTTATAAATATAAGCGCTTAATAATCAGTTTATATTAATTAGTTTATATTACTATTAAGTTTATAATAAGCAAATAGTTTTTCTTAATTAATATGGACAAGATAAATTCTTGTTTATATGCAACGCGTTGGTCTCGGGAGTCTAAGTGCTCCAACAAGTATTGCTGCTGATGATGAAATCCTGGCTGAACCAGGTGTTTTGCAAGAAAATTTGTGTTTAAGGTGGTCGTCTAGTAAAAAATATTAAAAAATCAAATTTTTTTTTTTTGGTGTACATTAAAAGAGAAATTTGTGCTCATTCAGAAAATATATACTTTTGCACATATTTTTTAATTAAATTATTTTAAAATTTATTCATTTTAAAGACATGCATAAAATTTTCCCTTAGCAACACCCTTAGCAACAATGCTTTTGGTTGTTTGGGGCCAAAATTATTAATCAAAATTTATAATAAAAACTTTCTTAAGAAATTAGAAACTGAAGGTCTGATATAGTGTAAACCGAGCTTTAAAATAATTGGAATGTATAGGACATGTACAAAAGAGACTTGAACAAGATTGAGAAAGCTTCGCAGTGATATGAAATCTATGAAACTTGCTGATGGAAAAAATATAAGTGGAAAGAGAAGATTGACTGATAGACTCATTAACAAAATGCAAAACTATTTAAGAATGGCAATCAGACAAAATCTTGGCCGATCGTATGCTATGAAGAAATCAGTTTTAGAAATCTTTGGCACTTTACGGCCATTAAAAATCTTGACGTTAGGCACCAGTTTTGTCCTAGATCTGCAATTTCATGGTGAAAATATCAAGTTGATAAAATATCAGGATTGTCTAAATACAATTTAAAAGTTTTTTTATTCCTGAAGTTGTTAAAAAAGAAATTAAAAAGATTCTTATTTATTTGAGTAGTGATGAGCATTTGTCGCGATGCTTGGAAGGCACAAATCAAAATGCCAACGAAGCATTTAATCAGATTCTCTGGCGGAAATGTACAAAAAACACTTTTGTTTCAAAAGATGGAAATGGGTACATTTTCATCAGTAGTAAACTTTAATGATAGATTTTTAGCTCTAGCTAATGTCTTAAAGAATCTTCATTTAACGCCAGGGAAATATTTTATTGAACGTACTTTAGAATTTGATAGTAAAAGAGTAAAAAATATATAAAAAAAAAAATCAATAGATACTGTAAAGAAGAAAAAAAAAAAAAAAAAAAAAAGAGCTACAAGGAAATATTTAAATAATAAGGAAAGGATTTTTTAATAAAGAAAAATACCAGGAAGGAGGAGAAAGTTATTCTAAAGGTTCATTTTAAGTTTTTTTATTTTATTTTGTTAGTTTTCTCTGTTTATGATAATTCAGACTTAAAACGCAGATATCTCAGCTTCTATAAATTGTTTTTTAATGAAATTTTCAGAGTTTGTTTATCTGTATATAAGTTAGTATGTGAACCAGAATCTAAATTATTCTTTGAGTATTTTAGGAAATATGGGATAGCTTTTGTTGAATTTTACCCCCTTTTTAATTTCCCCAAATACGTTGGGGTGCCATTATGATCTTTAAAAAATTGTTAGTTTTTACTGGTTCCCTTACTAACTTTATATATATCCTGCATGCAAACCAAATTTCATGCAAAACGAATCTACAGCTAGAACTCTTTTTTTTAAGAAGGTAATATTTTAAGTATTTTTTGCTGATTCAGCATTAAAAAACCTAAATAATTTTTTTTTTTTAATTTTTTTTTTTCGTAATACAAATATAACTTTATGTTGAAAAATAAAATAAACTTTCAAACAAATTTTATTTTTCATTTTTTTACTGGACGACCACCTTAATGGAACTATACTTTTCTATCTTATGTGTATCATCAGCACCTTCTGTATTTGAAAAATAAAGCGGCCACTACATTAAAAATCATAATTAGAAAAAAACACTGTAGGCTAGATTAGGGTATCAAAATGAAAACAAATAAAAAAAATATAATATACAAAAACATATTTAAAAAAAATTTACCTTCTCTGGTTTTAATAACTTTTAATAACTATTTAATAACTTTTTTTAATAACTTTTCTAAGAATTTTTTTAAGTCTCTACGAAGAAGAGCGCTAAAAGCGAAAGTTATAAATTATTTTACGCCGCTTAACTGCAGGATTACCCTCATCTGAATTAAAATAAAAAAATTATTTAATTTCTACGCTCAGATGATTAGATTATGTATTTTTAAAAGTTTAAACAAATCAGCATATTCAAGAATGTTAATTTACTTAGAAAAGCGCAACTTTAAACTTTTTGATATAATCTTTATCATATTTGAATCATTTTCTATGCAACTATGATATGCTTATTATGATTTCAGTTTTAGAAAGAGTATAAAATGTTGATTTATATGGAAACATATATAAATATCAGTCAACAAACTAAAAAAATTTGTTGCAACGGACATTATTAAAATTTGAATTCTTAAGTTACAATTGCGTTTGCGTATAATAACTTGTCACTTCCGAGCGACCGTGAGATGAAACCATGAAAAAAAACTAATTGTATTTTAATTGCTTTTTATAAAACTTCATTTAGGAACTTTTTGGCTTTTTTTTCGGTTTTTAAAAAAATACCAATTATAATACCATGAATATTTTTCATGGTTTTTCCATGAATTTTTTCGTAACGGTGAATAACTCTGAACATCTTGGAATTATTTTGAATTTTATATTTGATTATTATTGCATACAAACAACATATGTAATCAAATTAAAAACTCAAGAAAACACTTTTTAACAGTTTTAAAGATGCTCAATGAGAAATTTCATTCAAGACGATCAAACGTTCTCGCTTCACATGCTGCCGTTGCTACTAGTGATCCGATTGCCAGCGAAATTGGTTTAAGTCTGCTGAAAAAAGGGGCCAATGCTGCTGAAGCTGCCGTTGGCGTAGCAGCCGTTTTGAATTTAGTAGATCCTGGAATGACGGGTCTTGGCGGAGACTGTTTTGTATTGTTTTATGACAACAAACTAAAGACTGTAAAAGGAATAAACGGAAGGTTCGTTTTTTTTTTTATTCATTTAGAATAGTTTCATAAAATGTAAGCATGTAATACCCTGTTTCGAACATTTAGTGGGAAATCTCCGAAAGATCTAACGTTGGATTTGCTATCGAGCCATGGTATTTCCAGAGAAAACGGTAACTACAAAATTCCTCGTTCCTCAGCATTTTCTGTGACCCCGGCAAACATAAGACGTCTTAAGACCGTCTTATTCAGGTCTTTAAATGGTCTTGTCTTCGATTGACGTCTTCAAGATGTCTTTAAGACGTCTTTTAAAAGACTGTATGGTCGAGAAACATTGCGCGTCTTCGTAAGACGTCTTGAAGACGTCTTTTAAAAGACTGTATGGTCGAGAAACATTGCGCGTCTTCGTAAGACGTCTTCAAGACGTCTTTTAAAAGACTGTTGCGTCGTGTAAAATTGCGCGTCTTCGTAAGACGTCTTGAAGACGTCTTTTAAAAGACTATCGTAGTGAAAAATGGCTCGTCTTCGTAAGACGCCTTAAAGACGTCTTTATTTTTCGAATAATTCTACCAAACAAAAAGACGTCTTTTAGTCGTCTTAAAGACGTCTTTAAAAAGACTTTCGGCGTGAATAAACTTAGTGTCTTTTAAAGATGTGAAATTTTTCATAAAAAGTTTTATCTCGACCAATATTAATTCTCTAAATCATTATTCTAGAAAAAGGTTTTATATAGGTATCATTATGGAAACTGAAAATAGAATGAAGCGTCGTCGCTTGAATAAAAGTATGTTGAATTTTATAATGACATTTGAAGATGAAGATATTAATGATAGTACATCGAATTTGAATCCTGATTTTAATGCTTCTCAGGCTGAGCCTGAAAATCCTTGTAAAGCCCTAAATAATGTTTTTAAAGAAGAAAACAATAAGTCTTTGAGTTGTAATTATGAGAATTTTGAATGTTTTAATGCAGCACCACTTTTGACAACAGAAACATTATCAGAAGATTTAGCAATGTGGTCTTCGAAAAGCAAAATTTCTCAAAACCAATTAAACGAGCTTTTGAGTATTCTTAAAAAACATGGTCATTCAGAGTTACCAAAAGATGCAAGAACGCTTTTAAAACCCTCTAAAGTTGTTACAGTAGATAGGAAGTGTGGTGGAACTTATGCTTACTTTACTATTGCTGATGGCATAAACAATTTTTTGAATTTGAAAAATGATTCTCAATGTACTGGGTTATCAATTACTATTAATGTTGATGGGCTACCTCTTTTCAAATCTTCTAATCTTCAATTATGGCCAATACTTGGTCTTATAGAGAACTATATTTTTATCATTGCACTTTTCTGTGGTGATGGTAAACCAGACTGCTTGGATGGTTTTCTTAATGATTTTCTCAAAGAATCTTTATTGTTAAGTGGTGAAGGTTTATACTATAATGATAAAAAAATTGATGTTACACTTAAAGCATTCATATGTGATGCACCTTCTCGCTCTTTTCTTAAATGTATACAAAGTCATACAGGATATTACTCCTGTGAACGATGCCAAGTTAAAGGATTTTATGAAGAGCATAGAGTGGTTTATATTGATAACAACGCATCAACTCCAAGATTAACTGAAGAGTTTAATTCCTTTTTGTACACTGATCATCAGAAATCTCTTACTCCTTTAGCTCAACTTAAAATATCTTGTGTTTCTGATTTTATTTTGGATTACATGCACATGGTTTGTCTTGGTGTAGTAAGACGTATACTTACTTTTTTAAAGTCTGGTCCAAAACATTGTAGACTTTCAAATGGCCAAATAAAAAAAATATCTGATAATCTGTTAAGCTTACGTGGTATGATGCCATCTGAATTTGCTCGACAACCACGTTCCCTTTTAGAGTTAGATCAGTGGAAAGCAACAGAGTTCAGACAATTTATCTTATACACTGGTCCCTTAGTTTTAAAGGGTGTTGTTAGCAAAGAAATTTATAATCAATTTCTAACATTGCATGTTGCAATGGTAATTCTCTTAAATGAAGACAGTGAATTTAGGAAACATTATCTTGCTTTTGCTAGAGAACTCATTAATTATTTTGTTATCAACTCAAAACATTTATATACAAATTCATTCTGTGTTTACAATGTTCACTGCTTACTTCATATTTGTGATGATGTTGTTAAATTTGATTGTTCACTAAATGACATATCTTGTTTTCCCTTCGAAAATTATATGCAGACATTAAAGAAAGCAGTAAAAAACTCAAAGAGTCCTGTTTTTCAAATAGCCAAGCAATATCAAAGTATACAATCTATGTTAAATACAAAATCTCGAAAACTAAAAGTTTCAGTGAAGCTGAATAATTCATGTTTTTACATAGGAGAAAATCAATTTTGTTTTGTTGATGAAAAATTATCATCTGGATTTTTTAAGTGTAGAATATTTAGACTTGATTTACAAAATGATTTATATACACAACCTATTCAGTCTAAAACCTTTCAAATTTTCTTCATACCAAGTATTGATGAAATTGGAGTTAAGTTTGTTGAGTTAAAAATGGAAAATCTTTGCCGAAAGGTTGTTGTTCTACCTTGGAAGGGAGGTCTTGCATGCTTTCCTTTATTGCATGAAATAGAACATTAATTGAAGGTTTTTAAGTTCAAATTTCTTTTGATTAAATATTTTATATTTATTATGTTTAATTAATTTGCATCTTGTATCCAAAGTTATATATATATATATATATATATATATATAATGATTTATTTTTAACTTTATTTTTCCATTTTATTTGTTTTTTACAGTTAATATTTTTGTATAAAAAGATAATTTTTAATTGAAATTATCTATAAAAAAATAAATATAAAAAAAAAGTTAAATTATCAACAAAAACCTAATAATAAGTTGGAATAACAGAAATAAGTAGCAATAACAAAAGACAACTGTCTTTTAATTTAAAAAACTTATAAAGGAATGAAAAGGAACAAAAAAAATCATTAGGTTAATAATTATGGTGATAATGACAAGAAAGAGCACTAATTTGTCTGAAAAAACAGACAAATAAAACGAAAAAAGGAATTAAAAACAGCGTTAAAATAACTGTGTGGGCAGTTTAAATAAATCTGTTTAATATTTTAAATATTTAAGATATTTTACTTCATCACTAACTATTAAAGGTAGTTTTAATAAATAATCTAAATAATAAAGAAATGAAACAATGTTATAAAAAATTAAATCTCTTAGATAATTTTTTTTTTAATTTTACTTTTTTAGCTCTTTAACTTTATTTCTTTTATTTGTTCATTTACTGAATTTTACTTAAAAAGTGGTTTTTTTAAATTTCAAAAAATGATAAATAATTGCATTTAAATACATTTTTAAATAAAGCAAAGATAATTTCAATTAAAGATTATCTTTTTAAACAAAAATATAAACTGTAAAAAACAAATAAAATGGAAAAATAAAGTTAAAAATAAAGTTATATATATGTATATATATATATATATATATATATATATATATATATATATATATATATATATATATATATATATATATATATATATATATATATATATATATATATATATATATATATATATGTATATATATAATAACATTATTATAACATTGTTTCATTTCTTTATTATTTAGATTATTTATTAAAACTACCTTTAACAGTTAGTGATGAAGTAAAATATCTTAAATATTTAAAATATTAAACAGATTTATTTAAACTGCCCACACAGTTATTTTAACGCTGTTTTTAATTCCTTTTTTTGTTTTATTTGTCTGTTTTTTCAGACAAATTAGTGCTCTTCCTTGTCATTATCACCATAATTATTAACCTAATGATTTTTTTTGTTCCTTTTCATTCCTTTATAAGTTTTTTAAATTAAAAGACAGTTGTCTTTTGTTATTACTACTTATTTCTGTTATTCCAACTTAATATAAGACTTTTGTTGATATTTTAAATTTTTTATTTTTTTTTTCATGATTTAGTTTTACACCATGATTTGGGCAAGAGCTGTTTGGATAGAGAACTTTGAGGAAATAGAAGATGCTGTTCCTAGAAGGTGGATAGATACTGATAAAAAAATATTATTCTGGCCTGCAGGTGTATCTTATCATAGAGCTGTTAAAGATGAATTGGATGTGGATGAGACATGGAACAAATATAAACTTGTTAAAATCAAATTTGAGAGTGGTATGAAATATTTTATAAGAGCTATAATATATATATATATATATATATATATATATATATATATATATATATATATATATATATATATATATATATATATATATATATATATTATAGCTCTTATAAATCCAATATAAACATCAAATATTTTGCCACCATGTATGTGCTGGCAAAATATCTGATTTTATATTGGATTTATAAAAGTTTTGATTCTTTTAGATAATATGGAAGAACTAAAAGAATATTGTTACACCACAGCAACAGAGGAAGAAGATGAAATTGATATTTGTGTTTCCAAAGATACCTTTAAAGTGAAAAGTAATGTTAATGGTATAATTACATTTAATTATATTTATGTTAATTATTTATTTTTATTTGTTTAATGTCAAATATATATTGTAAATTAATATGTTTGTATAAATACTAAAAGAAAAATAAATAAAACTATTATGTTTTAGAGTTACTTGACTTTCCTTTGCCTCCGCCAGTTTTTAAATCTGTGTTGAAAAAACCATTAAAAAGATCTTTTGACTCTAATTTGTCATCTGGATCTACTTCCAAACAATCTAATCTGTGTTCTGGTACATTTTGTCTCTTAATTTTCAATTTTTTCAAAATTAGAATTTATATATTTTTAATCTACACTATTACTGAATTCCTATTTTTAGCTGAAACTTCTTTACTTCTACATTCAACTACAGAGGAACAATCACCTTCATATTCTGGTGCACTATGTATGTATTATTTTTGATATTTCTACTATATTTTTTGTTCATTAAAGTTGGAATATTCTTTTATTGTTAACTTTATCTTTGTCTCACTTATTTTTACATTCACAATCAACTGAAATGGAACAATCAAATTTTTTTTTATATATAATTTTTTTTTATAGACTCTAAACTAAAAAATATTATAATCCCCCTCCTCTTACCTATCAACTTTTGTGGTCTCGAGGAGCTAAAGCCTAAAATAAGAAAAAAATGTATTAATAATAACAAAGTACCAAAAATTTTTTAAAAAGATTTGTTGCAGATTAAAAAAGTAACTTTTTATTATTTATATATATAATTTTTTTTTTGCTTTAGTTATACCTCATACATCAGAACCAAACAAAAAGCTTCAGAAAACAGACATACAAGAAAAAACCATGATTCAACCGCTTGGATCTGAGAAGTTACTTAAAAATAAGTTTCCTATGGAAGTTGGAAGTAAGCTTTTTAACATTTACTTGATTTTTTTATTTGGAGTAAGTAAAATGTGGAGAGTTTGTTCTCACATTTGGATTTTTTTTAGGTATAAGAATAATACTTGTAAACAATTTTGAAAATGTATTAATAAATGTTTTGCATTTTGTATATTTCTTTTTTCATTTTCTTCATATAATTTAGAATACCAACACATGATGTTCAAGATGGTTTCAAAGGTTCTTGAAAACCAGGAGCTTATTTTAGCTATAAACAAACAATCCAATAGTAATTTTGCAATCAAGAAATTAGACACTATTGCAGAGTATGAGGATTTTATCAAAAGTTTAGAGGATGATTGTGTTCGACTTGATTTGGTAAATCTTTATCCATATGTAAATCTTTATAATCCATATAAATTAAAAGTGAAAATAGTTATTTTTTTATAATTATTTTGCCAAACTTTTATTTAGGTTAAACAGCTCAGTTTTTTAGGTGCAGAAGATTTTAAACAACTGACAAGATTGGTCATGAATAGGTTTTTTTATTACATTTTGCATAGGAATCATTTTTCGTATTTGTGGTAAATATATTTTTCATGTATAGTAATTATGGAAATCAATAATTATAAATTGTTTAATATTTTTCATAAATTTTATCATTTATTCGATATGTTTTTAAGATTATTTACAAATAACCTGTTGACACAGTTCAACTTAAAAGGTTCTGGTGGAAAGATTGGTTTGTTATCAACTAAACTGTATGACTTAATAGAAGGTAATCTAAAATAGGTTTAAATTATTCAACTTTTAATTTAGTTAAAAACCTATGTTAAGTTAAATTTATTTCCAATATATTTGATAAATATATCCTACATGATTAATTTGATTTTTAGAAGTTATAAAAAGAAGATTTGAAAAGGTTTCAAATGCTGAAATTAAACAGCAAATTGGACGGTATTGTAAAAATGCTCCTTCACGGCAAAAAACAAAATAAAAAAATATTCTTTTTTATTGTTATATATTGTATATATTATTGTATGTTGTATAAATTGTTAAATAGAAAGATACTTGGTAACAATCCAACTAACTGTATTATATGTACCTTTTTAAATTATTTGCGTTGTTTTTTTTTTTTTAATAATTTTCTTTTTCTTCTTTAATAATGTTTCCAAAAAACAAAGTAAGAACTTGAACTTGCTCAATAGTGTTTTTAATGTTGTTAATACAATAGGTAATCGCAACCTAAATATACCATTAATACTACACAGTTTTCTTAAAACATAATTAAATAAATCTTTAGGCCGTCTTAAGTAAGACGCCTTTAAACAATCTTAAGCAAGACGTCTTTGCGACGGACAATGTAGACCTTTTTAAGACATCTTTAAGACGTCTTTTTTGATCTTTATAAGACGTCTTTAAGACAACTGAAAGACGTCTTTTGTGTGCTGGTTATATTCAGTAAACCGTCTTGAATAAAGCGTCTTTAATCCGTCTTAGACAAGACGTTTTTAAGCTGTCTTCAGTAAGACGTCTTTAAACAGTCTTGAGTAAGACGTCTTTTCGACGGACAACGTAGACCTTTTTAAGACATCTTTAAGACGTCTTCCTCGATCTTGAAAAGACGTCTTAAAGACGACTAAAAGACGTCTTTTTGTTTGCTGGGACCGTTCCGGGTGCAGCAGCAGGATGGATTGATTGTGTTGAAAAGTTTGGATCTGGAAAGGTATCTTTTGAGTTTGCTGTTTCTTGATTTTGCAAGGAACGGTATTCGCACGAAACTCACGCACAAGTTAGTGCGTTTTGCATTTTTAAAACCTAAATATTATAGAAATATTACTGATGGCAGTGATCTAATTGATAAACAGACTTTTCACGTCTTTGAATGATTTTTGTTGAATATTTTGTGATTTTGCTACATAAGGGTCTGTTAAACATTTAAATATCAATATTACTGTTTACTAGTTGCGAGCTTTTCTTGTAGATGTCTTTGGAAGAAATATTTCTACCTGCAATTCAATTGGCTGAAAACGGCTTTCCTGTGCACGAAGTATCTGCTCAATTACAACAATCGTACTACACACACTTAAAGACCAATGCTAGTTCTCATGGAAGCGATTTGCTGATTAATGGCAACCCTCCGAAGCTGGTCAAGTAGTCCAAAACCCAAAACTTGCTGAAGTGCTCAAGGTTTGTTTCAAAATATGATAAAAAATGTTTGATATCTTTACTACAGTTTTGTTATTATTGCCAGATGTCCTTATGATCTGATTCTTCAACCAAATTCCGTAACAATATGATCCTACTTTGAAATAAATAACTTCTTCGTTTTAATCTTATTCTATTAAAAAAAGACTGTAAACATAAAATCAGGTTGTTAGATGTATTTTACCTTTATTATGACTATCAACAGGAGTTGGCAAAAGAAGGCAAAGAAGCTTTTTATAAAGGAAGAATTGCTAAAGCAATCGTTAAAACAGTCCAAGAAAACGGCGGGTGTTTAACGATGGAAGATATGGAGTCTCACTGCAGCACTTTTGACGACCCTGTATACACAGATTATCGAGGCTATAGAGTTTGGGAAGTGCTGCCGAATAGTCAAGGAATCGTTGCGTTGATGGGTCTGAATATTTTAGAAGGATATGACTTTGGAAACGGTAACCTTTTTTTGTTTAGGGCAAGAATTTAAAGCATACCACGTTTCTTTTTTATGATTACTGATCAAACTTTTTTATGATTTTTACTGATCAAACTTATTGTTGGTAAATGCGTAAGATTCAACTGTTTATTTAACTTCTTTCTTATTATCTTCACAGAAAACAGGATGTCGTCATCATACTTGCATAAAGTGATTGAGGCAACGGCTCTTGCTCTAGTAGATGGATTTAAAGTTATAACCGATTCGTCAGTAAGTCCTTGTTCTCTTGATGAATTGTTATCTAAAACTCGCGCAGAAGAAAAGAGAAATCGTATCGACCTTAAAAAGTACGTCTTTAGTTGTTAAGTTGCTGCCCCCTTGAATAAACGTTTGTTTTTATTTAAAAATGTTATTTTATTCTTAAAAGTGTGTTGTTACTGTGATTCACCAGTGTGTTATCATATTTTTAAATGTATTGCTACATTATAAAGTTTATGATTATAAGATTCAACCATCTAATATTTCTTTCAGAGCTTCCCCGAAGAACTTTTTCCGCTCCACTGTAAATGTTGGCAACGATAGAGTCTATTTCTCTATAGTTGACAATGAAGGAAACGCTTGTTCTTTCATCAATAGCATTTATCAAGTCTTTGGTTGTGGTTTGGTCCCAAAAGACTGTGGGTTCGCGCTTCAAGTAAGAAACACATTAAGTATTTACTTAATTGATCTTTCATATTTACTCTAGAGATTTAACTTTTAAAGTTATATTTTTAAGAATAGAGGGACGGGTTTCTCACTCGACAGAAACCATCCGAACTGTGCTGCGCCTGGGAAAAGAACTTATCATACAATTATTCCGGGAATGGCAACTCACTCATCCAATAATGAGTTGTTTGCATGCTTTGGAGTAATGGGGGGTTTTATGCAACCTCAAGGTCACATGCAGGTTAGAATGTTCTTCATTAAAACAAAAAGTGTTTTGTTTTTGTTGATGTTGAATAGAGTATTTCACGATGAGTTTTTGTTTCTGATGTCAGGTTTTGTCAAACATGATTGACTTTGGTATGACTCCTCAAAGCGCACTCTGCCATCCTCGTTGTTATATTAAGTTTAGGAATTCAAAAGTACCAGTTACATATCTAGAAGAAGGGACAACCGAAGAGGTCATTAAAGAGTTAAAGGAACTCGGACATGATTTCATAATTATATCGGGGTTCAATCGAGTGATGTTTGGGCGTGGACAAATTATCCAGATTCAGCATGATAGCCAGGAAAATCGCGTTTTATGGTGTGGATCAGACAGCCGATCAGATGGCTGTGCGCTAGGTTATTAAACTGAGATTTTATACATACTTTCTCATTGAGATTAATACCTTACTTAACTAGATATCTAATAATGAAAATGTGAAAGTATATAAAAACGAGCAGAGTTCTGTTTAGTTGCGCATGCAGAAATGGGTGGAAGTTTTTCTATAGTTAATTTATATTAAACTTAAGTTTCGAATTCTTACTAAATGCTAACATTCTTTTTTTGTGGTTTCATTAAAGTCTTATTTCAGGTCTACAATAAAAAATGATGCCACTACACGATTTTTAAGAATATCAAGTCAAAAATTGTTTATTATGTAAACATCACTCGCCAAATTAAGCTGATTGGTTGATTAAATTAAGCTGATTGGTTGATTAAATTAAGCTGATTGGTTGGTTAAATTAAGCTGATTGGTTGATTGTAGGAACATTAAAAAAATTTAATGAAGATTGCTAAAAACTTAGCTCACCAGGGGTCACTACTATAAAACTCATTCCGATCGGAATTCACGACCATTTCATCTGAAACCCGCTGAAATGAGCGGATTGTTACTATAAACATATTTTTTCGGAATTTCCGCTAATTTCAGCGTAAAAACCCAATTAAAGTTTACGCGATCTCTGTATAGCGGAAATCGTAAATCCGATAATTTGAGCTAGCTTTTTTTTTTTTTTAACAGTTTCTTGTTTTGAAAACAAAAACAAAAATCAAACTCAATCTCTAACATTTCTCATTGACAAAATTAGAATAATAAGTTACACATTTCATTTTTCACTGTCTACCTCGACAACAGATAATCAACAGTGGGTAAGAAATTAAAAATATGAATTTGGGCACGAATAAATTTCTTACTTTTTTCAGACCAAACTCTATTTTCATATGAATTTCTCCACAAATATCAAATACCAAGTTAATCATTAAATATTATTTGCAAAAATAGAGACTATTAAGGTTAGTGTCACTAATAATGAAAGAAACTGCTTTGCCAATTACAAATACTTTTATCTAGATTTCTTAATATTGCAGTAGAACACACTGAATTTGAATATAAAAACTCAGAATTTAATTCTAGAATAGTTGTACTATATTCTATAGAACTATTTAAGTCTAATGTCAAAAACAATCTCATCCAGTGGTATTAGCTTTTGACTCCCCATACTACTTTTGTTAGAATCTGTCACCTTCTTTGTAGTCACTTGTTTGATGTTGTCCCAGAAGTCCTACATAGTTAAATAATACATTTTAAGTTTGTAACATTTTACAACATTGATTACATCCTATACTATGATATTGCATTGTTGCAGTATTTTGCACCGTCTAGGAACCATATACACCTTGGGCAATAGGTCACTTTTACTATATTAAAATATTGTCAGGTAACTAAAACTGATGCCTGGCAATTTTTATTTTAGTAAAAATAACACAAATTTTCCAACTTACAAAATGTGTAAATGGCATCTAGGGGTCAACATAGACAGGTGATACTAAAGCAATACTTTTTATAAAGTAAGATTATCAAGGATATGATAACCACTGACTTTCTCTCTCCTACAAAACTTACACTAAATGATTAAAAAGAGAACTAAACTTTTCATGAGACAACAAATAAATTTGTTCGATTGGTCAGAGCAAGCTTGATTATTACTTTAATTTCTCCTAAAAAAAAATTTAAATAAATGGAATCGAATTGTTCAATTTTAGTTTGCTACAACAACTTTTAGGATGTTTTTTGATGCTTTTTAAAGGTATTTATTGTTATTTATAGAGTAGTAGAAGTGGCGAAGGCTTCCTTTTAAGGGTTTATAATAGGTTGCATTCAGGACTAATACATTTTGTCTGGTCAAAATGGATCCTGCATCTAACAAACCAAACTAACATCTAATGTGAATAAAACTTCGTAATCTAATTTTAAACTAGGTTTAGAATACTTTGGGAAATGTAAGAAATTATTACATGCCTTAGGTAGTAGATGTTTGAAATGGGGAGTCCATTTGCAACTGCTTTAGAATAGATAGCCTCAGATGCCCAGGTTTTTTTCAAGATTGGTAACCTTTGGTGTTTTTGAGCCATCTGTGACTTTTCACCAAATCTTCTCATTAAAACATCTTTGAATTGTTTAATCCAGTCTGCCAAATTTTTGTGACAAACTCAATGACACTCAAGCTATGTAGGCGTCTTTTTTCTGTCCCCTTGGATAAAAAACATTAAAGCACATTAAATATAATGAACTAAGTATGAGAATAGTATTATGTATAGGGTCAACACAAACAGTCAACAATAACAAAGAATAACTTTGATGTAATGTGATGAAAACTATTTAACATGACATAATAATTTCACTACTTTAAAATTACTGTTTAACTGTGGCTGTGTGTCTGTCTTTGTTATGCCTTAGAAAAAAATTTTTTTTAAATTGGAAGTTCTGACATAATTATTGCATTGGTGGTATGTCTATAACATAAGAAAATTACAGTGAAAAAATTACTTATAACTATTTAATCGTTAAATCGTTTAATAAAACATTGATTAGCTGGCCTTGTAAATTGATAAAGAACGTCTTAAAACTCCTAAAACATGTGAACGTAGGACTGCGGTAGTTGCACAGAAAGATTCATAATTGGAAATAAGTATGATATATATTTAAGATAAGGATATTGGGTTTACTTACATTTCTTTTTTGAAACTTGTTTTTCTTGTGGCATTTAGTTGAAAGTTTGCACAACTGTCCATAATATAAACAAAACAAAATGTAAAAAACAATGGATTAATTAGATAATATCTTTTTGTTTTTCATGAATCCGCTAATATTTTTGTCGGAAAGTTTTTACGATACGAAAAAAAATGTTTATAGTAGAGGCAATTAGGGATTATCGGGTTTACGCCAATTTTGTCGAATCCGAAGAAATTCATCGGGTTTACGATTTTTTCAGTTCCGATCTGAATGAGTTTTATAGTAGTGACCCCAGTTCGTTTTTTTCTTCTTCTCTTTCTCCTCTCCTCGAGCAGTTCGCTTGTTGAACAGCATTTTCCCCATCAGTTCACTTTACACCTCTGTGTTTCATTTTTCATTGTTTATAGTTCAATTCTTTACTTTGATGACTTGTTTTAAATAGCATGATTCATCATCAATATATTTAATTCTTTTAAATTAAAATTGTAAGCTTGTACTTTTTCTGTTTGCAACATTCATAGTTTTTGATATGAACAGGATCTTGTTGTTTTAAAGCCATGTTTGTACCGAATTTGCCTAAAGTGAAGACCCCAAGTCTGGCCAGAATGTAGACCGAGTCATTAGAATGATGCTTTTTTATATAAGGGAGTAAACGTTTTATCAAACATCCTCCAAAGTATACCTGTTGATTAACAGCCATTTCTCTTGGTACAGTATAGCAATTGAAGATTTCAGAAGGTGAAAATGGCAACCCAAACTAACAATTTGTCTTCGTAATTTGCTTGATAACATCTGACACTGTCATCTGCCTTATTTCTCTCAATGGAATAAAAATGTCATTCCCAGACAAAATGGCGTTCGATGTGATGTGAAGTACGACTCATCATCAATTACAACATTGCAATTTCTATATTTGAAATGTCCGGCATTTCGGGTACCAAAATTTTACTACCAAACGTTGTACCGGTGATCTATATAATCTTTTATAGGAGATTTTATCAGTTTCTTTATATTTTTGAGTTTGAATGAAATCGTCTTTTTTTGTTACATTTGAAATTTTTGATGCTCTTCTCAAGGAATTCACTTTTTTATTGTTAAATGTTTGAGTTGAGTACTGTGACTAGAAGTGTTGAACTTCTGCCTTCGACCGCTTCTTTTCTTTCTAGTACCATTTAATTCTTGTTCTACATGTTTAGCTCATGTGTAAGTTGTTGAACAAGCTTTACCTTCGTTTTAAAAAGCTTCTGAAAATGACAAAAGTGGTTCGTTTAACAATTTATACATGAACCAAACATGTAAAATAAGAAATAAATTGAACAGAAAGCTAAAGAGTTGCTTTATCATTAAAGAAAAAAATTTGAGAAAAAAACTAAAAGTTGTTACATGCAAACTAAATTTTTTTTCATATTTTATTAGACACTTGTTACAAAATACACAATGTTCGGAAGAAAAGGTTGTTTACATGCCGACGTTTTATTGACGATAGCTAATTTATTGTTGATTGAAAAGTTGAACCACTCAGTAAAACGCGGCCCATTACGTGTTAACTGCTTTGCATTAACTTGGATAATATTGTGTTAGTTTAATAGAAGGTTTGTTGTATGCTGCACTTCTTAATTTCAATCGCTGCTTCTACTTCCATTACTGGTTTCGAAAGCCATTTTTCTACAGAATTGATTTTTTCGCCGTCGTCATGCATTTTTCTGGTCAGCTCATCCTTTGCCATTTCAAACCTTCCCAATTAATTTGTTATTTTGTCCAGCGCTAAGATTATGCTTGATTTGTCGCCATCAATCGTGTTGTGTACTATGCTTTTAATGTTCATTCTTATCATGTTGATTTCTCTCTGGTAAATTCGTTCTTGGTCCATTCTTTGCTAACTCGTAGGCTTCGTTCGTCCTGGCAGTAGTCGCCACTAAATAGTGTAGGAATTATTTAGACTTTCCCTGAGACACTAAAGAGTCACTTTTTGAACTTGATAATACTTTTTACATCTGACTGCGAATCAATATATTTTACAAAATACACTCTCTTTTTATATGTTTTTACAATTGCGTCATTTTCACACAATTAATCCAATAACAATTACATAGATTAACAGCTACACAGATTAGCACCTACAAACACTAACACCTTCGCACACGCTAGTTACATCTTGAAGACGTTATTCCCGACAGGATTGTTCCCGAACTTTCCTGATGATCCTGAAACATTCCAAAATATTGTGGAAAGCTCTCAAATATTCTTAAGCGTAATTGACTGTAATTAAATTCTAAATGTTCTTAAAATTTATAGAAGGCGATTTTTCAACCTTCTCATCTTTAAAAGTACGCTGTTTACGTATAAACGGTAACTATTATCATGGATGTGAAATACTTCAACATACACTTACTCGCACCGGAACTTGACTATGAATTTTAGTATTGTGGATATTTTGAGGTGGGAGAATTTTATTTAAAACAACGATCAGAAAATTAGATGTATGATGAAAAACCTATTAGAGATGTAAATGATAAAGCGGAAATAAGAAAAGTTAAAAACAACTGGGAAAAGATGTAAACACGAAGATAAATGATGCATAAATTATGAATAAATATTTCAACCGAAATCTAGAAAAAACTTTAAAAAGTCAAAAAATGGAATCTCGCGGAGAAAAGGTAGAAGGAGTTAGAGGGAGAGGAAGACGGAGTTTCAAATAGAATTAAATAAGAGACAGAACCTTTGTGATTAAAAAAGAAAAAAAGAATCAGACAGAAGTCAGAAGAAATCTTAATTAAAGTAAACGGATGTAATTGCTTTTGAAACAGAGAAGAGGAGATATTCGCTTAAAGAAGAAGAATGAAAAGAGAAGTAGTTAATAAAAACAGTTTTGAACACTGCATGTAGAGTAAGAGGGCATTATGTGATTTTTATGAGCGTGAATAAAATTGTGCTAATCATTACACACTTCAGCATTTACTGAAATATATTGCTTAATAGAATATATTGAGGATGATAAAAAATCAACTATCCTTTTAACGGCTAAACCATCCCCAGTCCTAATCAAACTATCCCCAAACCTTGCTCATTCCTAACCAAGTAGTCCAACCTCCACATTTATCTTTCCACATAACCCTCTTATCCATACCTTATTCAACTTACTACAGCGTCATACTGCAAACAAATAGGCAAAACATTATTTTTTAAAAAACGCCGTCTTCAAAATATTATATACAGTATGTTCCAAAATTGTCACCATGTTTGAACAAAGAAATATGTTATATTTTTTTTAATAAGAAAGCTGTGAAGAAAAATGAAATTTTAGTTTTCTTAATTATATTTAAGACTTAGCTAACTGAAAATATTGCTTTTTATTAAAGTTAGAGGATATTTAATTTTTTTAAAAATATTTATGTGAAGAGCTAATGGTGATAATTTTTTCGCTAATGAAAGAAAATAAAATATTGTGGTAAATTAATATCTAGTGCATCCTCCCTTAGATTTAATTACAGCCTGAATTCTTTCAGGAACACCAGCAACCATTATGCGGCATTCCTCAGGTGTATTTGAGTACCAAACCTCTTGTACACGAGCCCAAAGTTCATCATTATTCTTAGGTGGAGTAGGAAAGTTGTAGACCCGCTGTTTAACTATTGCCCATAAATTTTCGAGTGGGTTAAAATCAGAGCTTTGTGCTGGCCAGTCAACGACTTTCAATTTCTTCTCGTGAAGGACTTTAATGGTCTTATCAGTCTTATGCTTAGGGTTGTTGTGTTGCATGAACATCGTGTTTCGTACAGCTCTGCCCCATTTTCAAAGGGACTTGAAGTATCTGACCTTAAGGATGTTGATATAGTCATCGGCGTTCATTGTTCCATTAATTTTCACTAATTCACCGACTCCACGAGCACAGAAACATCTTCAAAACAAGAGTTTTCCTCCGCCACATTTAACGGCTGGTGTAAAATCTCAAGCCCTTATTGGTGGATTAGGCTTTCTCCAAGTATATCTTATACCATCTGATCCAAACTTACTAGTTTTACTTTCATCTCTCCAAATCCAGTCATAAAAGTCATTAAAATTCATGTGTGCATGAAGTTTAGCATAATTTAAACGAGCTTGGCGGTGGCGAGAAACTAACAATGGCTTCTTGATCTTTCTTCTGGATCAAAAACCAATTCTTTTAAGCTCTCTATTGACTGTCCGCACTGAAGCATTAGTCCCATAGCTGTTTTTCATTAAATTAGTAACATCCTTTGCAGTTTTAGACTCTCCAGAAGCAATTAAACGAGCGATTGTTCTTTGGTCTCTTGGTGTAAAAGTTTTCTTTCGACCACTTTTAGGCTGATTTACTTCTAAATTATTGCGCAATTTGATTTCACATATGAGATTATGAGACTTTCCGAACTCAGCAGCGGTTTCACGACAAGATTGTCCGGATTTAAGCCTTCCACAATATTTTTTTTAGTTCAAGATTTATTTTCCTCATGATGATAATAAAAATATTTTTTTTATGTTTTGTAAACAAAATCAAACTTTAAATGATATTTTATCGTTAAAAATCTGAGAAAATTTGATAACTCAATCATTTTAGTCATAAGGCTATTAATTTATGTCGTATGCCTAGTTAACTGTGGGCAAATATGTTATTTGCTTTCATTCGCGACAAAATTTTCAACATCAGCTCTTTACATAAAAATTTTTAAAAAAATTCAATGTCCTCTAAATTTAACAAAAAGCAATATTTTCAGTTAGCTAAGTCTTAAATTTAACTAATGAAACTAAAATTTTATTTTTCTTCACAGCTTTTCTATTAAAAAAAATATAAAGTACTTCTTTGTTTAAACATGGTGATTTTGGCACATACTGTATATTTATAATATATCGTCACGATCATAGCACAATCGCCTAAGTCATTTTTTGGGGGTTTTGAAATAAGAGTTGAAATATGTAATCGCCTATGTCTTAAACCAATCAGAAAGCAGTTTACTTTTAATTTTTTCATTTCTGCCTAAATCCGCCATTTGACTTAGGCGACTTTTCTTTAACATGACTACTTATACCACGTAATACACAAATCACTTTTAAAGTAATATATGAAAGCATCTATGTTATAAGATGTCACAAAATAAACCAAAGTGACGCAGCAAAAGAATTACCGAAGTTATGCAGAATTTTTTAGTTTTCTCAAAACAAGAAAAAATGACTTAGGCGATTGTGCTAAGATCGTGAAGATATATTGAATATAAACGGGATCGTTTATTTGTACGATAAAAAAAAAAAATAAAACAGGGTTCCTTTCAAAAGAAAACTAAGTGAGAAATTGCTTAAACAATGGACTAGCAATCGTAACTCAGCTTTAAAAATCGATCATCGCTGAACCACAATACCCTTATTTCTCCAGAGTCATATACTATACCTAAATATCTTCTTTAGTGATTTTTGTATTAGAACAAACTAACAGCAGGTATATAAATAATTAATAATGACCTTACCCAAAACTCGAAATGGAGAGTTCTTTTGGCACCGTGAACCATACTCATGGTGTTTAAATACAACTATATAACAAGACCATACACGATACAATTGTTTGCATTAGTGTTAATAATTAGTGTTCGGCACAAATTCAAATAGTTTGATCAAATATGCGTCAAATGTTTGAAATGGCCAAATTCAAATCTTCCTATTTTGAATTTAGATCAAATTCAAATCTTTCCAAGATTTGATGTATATTTGAACGTTATTTAACTTATTTCATTTATTAATTTTAGTTATCTGAATCTATAAATTTTATTCATATTGCAGCATTTGTTACTATTTCTCACACATTACAGCTTCTTTTATTCTTTTTAATCCAACCAAGACTTCAAGCACTGGCAAGCTTGAATGGTATCTGCAGAGAGAAGATTTCTTTTGTCAGTAATAAGATTTTTTCCTAATGAGAAGAGCCTTTCTGATGATACAGATGTAGCAGGAATGGCCAGGTAATCTCTGGCCATTCTGGATAGGTTTGGATATTTGTCAGATCGAGATTTCCACCAAAGTAATATGTTGCTATTATTGCCGCCATCTATCTTACTTGTATCATTACAATAGTTTTCAAACTCATTACATGGGTTTGATGAAACACGCGATTTGAACGGGGTATATTTTGAAACGTTTTGAATGCTTGTAGCAGTTGTACCATTGCTTGGGGCATAATTGATTTGATATTCACAATTGACTGTATCCATAATCTTTGTATACGACTCGCTGTTTGCGCCCTTATCATTTTTGTAATATTCAATACCAAATCTTGGGTCCAGGACAGTGCAGATAGTAAAGCAGTCACTAGTCAAATTATAATATTTTGACATTTTTGCGAGCGCTGCAACTGTAGAGCGGTGTAGATTATCTTCAGGGTTGGTTTTTGTGGTCATCCATTCAGTAATGTGATCCAAAAGAATATTGAAGAGAGGAACCACCAAAGACAATGTGGAATATGAATCACCACTAATGAGCTGGGTAAATTCCTTGAATGGTTCAAGATACAAAACAATTGTTTCAAACCTGTTCCAAACATCTGCTGAAATTGATAGACAACAGTCTGGATTGTTTGCAGTTGAGTCAAAATCGCAAAAATACGCAATGAAACCAACTTTTAATTCCATTGCTCGTTTAAGCATATCAGCTGTTGAGTTCCATCTTGTAGGGACATCAAGTATTGGTTTTAAGGTGCAATTTGATTGCTGGAAACCTTTGAACCTAGAATATGATTGAGGACTGGATCGGATTTTTTTAATTCCTGTTCTAAGTTTTACAAGATCATCTTTCAAAACATCCAAACCTGCTTGCGCGCCCAAATTCAGCACATGAGCAAAACACCGGATATGCTCAAAGGTGGTTTTAATTTCGTACTTGGAATTTAAAATATCCATAAATGAATTATTATTGGAAGCATTATCTAAGGTAATGCCCATTCCTTTGCTTGTAAGACCGAATTCAATCAAAACTGACAAGAATGCATTAGATAAATTTGAACCTGAATGGGAATCAGGCAAGGATTTGAAATCAAGAGTTTTGGCATGTAGGTTCCAGTCTTTGTCAATGTAATGAACCGTTATGCCCATAAAAGCAATGTTGTTGGGTGATGTCCAGCAGTCAGTGGTGAATGAAACCTTTGAGTCAAGATTCAAAAAAAGGGTCTTTAGCAATTGTTTTTTGGTGTTGTAAGTGTCCATTATCTGGCTTTTTAATTGGCGCGCACTCATGATTGACAAATTTGGTTTCAGTAGAGTGAGTAGTTTACGAAAGTGGCTGGACTCTACCTCATTAAATGATTGATCATTCTTGACAATCCAGCTAACTAAGTATTCATTGAATAGATCTGGAGAATAAACGATTGGTGTCATTATCATGTCATCTAAACGTCGTTGCTTTGGTTCTCTGTCCCCAAGTAATTTGCTTTTGTGTTGAGAATTTAAATGGTTCATTAGATTTGTTGTCCCACCTTTATTGTAAGCATACTTGTTCTTGTGCTTTGGACAATGCTGGCATATGGCCTTGGTTTTGTCATGCTCATCAACTGTGAAATGATCCCATACAATTGATTGTGAACGTTTGGTGGTTTTTGTAACAGAAAAAGATTCGGGTTCTGGATTATCCGACATAATTAGGAATGTAATATATATTTCTGAAATAGATACATTTCAAGGTTGTTTACAAATAGTAAATATACTAATATTAAGTAAACACCTAATGAAAATGATTAAAATAATAATGGTTTAAATAATAAAAATAATATTAATAATAATGATAACAATAATAATAATTATATATAAGTCACTTGTCTTTATAAATACAATAGCTACATAAACAAAGTTAGACAGTTACAAACAGTTAAAACTGATAAAACGTAAAAGTAAACAATGACATATAGCAACTATTATAATGAAAAATAATTAATGAAAATAAGAATAACGAATATTAAAATAAATTTGAATTTGAATACACGACGGAAAATACAAACAATAGACAAACATACAAGACAATATACAAAAACGCACAGAAAATTAATAAAATTAAAAAAAAAAATTCTTTGCTTTCAAGCAAGCCATTATTATGTTTTTTTATTATTTTCTTTTTTCGAATGATTGTTTCTTTCAATGAATGTTTTTCGATTCCTTATTGTTTTACTTTTTCCATTTTTATTGTGGTTAAATTGTATTTGCAATTTTTTCTTTTGATTTTTACATATATTTTTTTCTACGTTTTTTCTTTTAATCTTGTACTTTGTTTACATTTCTTTTCTTTTTTTCTTTCTCTATGCTCTTTACTTTCTCTTTAATATTAACAAACTTTAATTAAAAACTCTTTTTTTTTTTTTTTTTTTCCGTTATTGAAAGGCGACCGCCATTCCGGAAACCACTGCAAAGACCCCGGAATAAAGTGATATATATGTTTGCGGGCCTGTAAAATTTGGCGTTTTTTTTTCAAACGCAAAAATTGAGAACAAAGTGAATATTTGAAAATCAAATCCAAATCCTCCAGATATTTGTCAAATCAAATTCAAATCTATCCCCTCAAAGAACAGTTCAAATTCAAATCTTTAAAGGTTTGGCGTATATTTGATTTTGCCGAACACTATTAATAATACCATTTTTTAAAATAACAAAGGTTTTTTGGAATTAGCTTCTTAAGGATTGAGATGAGCCATTAGTCGGTTAGTTCAGCTAACGACTAAATATTAACCAAAGTAAAACTTCTTTTAACTGTAATCTTACTTTAATTCAATTTATTTTCGAATGACTTAAGGCCCTTTTTTTTTTTTCGTATTGTTTTTTTTATTTTTTTTAACTTTTCCTCAATACGAATCTGAAATTCGATCTAATCAATCTATTTCAAAACATTTTAACATGACCCATTACATCCCACATGCAAGTGAAATAAACCCAAAACGTGATTAGATTGCAAGAAAATGAAAACGAAAATAAAACAACAAGAAACCGCAACAAAAAATACATTTCCTAGCTCAAATAAACATGATCTATTAAATAAAAAAGTCTGCCATACTGAAAAACGCCAATAAACGAAATTATTACCGTTTAATCAAAAATATACTGAACATTTGCGGCAGCATTTAACAACGCAAGAGCGGAAATTTCTCCTTCACTGCTATACACGCTACTAGAAGCATCCCCCCAATACGCTTTTATGATACCTTCCTTGTTAATAGAGTTACTCAGTGCACGTTCAGCGTTTTCATAAATAAATTGCGCAATTTTTTTGCGTTTATAAGAATCCGTTTCTATTTTAGCATACTTTGCCAAATAATGCATATAAATACCGTTAAACACTCTGGAGCTTTAATTGTCAGCATACCCGTATCCGTTAATAATGTTGTTTGTGCTTAATCTTAACATGCTAGACAAAGCTAAGGATCAAGCTTGATTAAGATAACTGTTATCGTTGGTGATTTTGTAAAGATGGGCCAGTCCAGCCAAAATCACTCCTTGATTATAGCTCCAAACTGTTTGTTGATTATTTTGGCAATTGGAAGTCAGAACATCATTAATCATATTTAAAGAATTAATCATTCCAGAATAACGAAACCATTGCCACACTTTTTTTGCCATATCCAAATACTTGCTATCATTGGTAACAAAATAAAACTCAGTACTTATGTAAATAAGCAATTCGTTAGTAGCTGCGCTTTAGTATTCTCTCCTTATATATCGCCAAGCTCCTCCTCCATAATTTCTTTCGTCCCAGTAGAATGAAGCCAGATGGTCATATTTCAATTTAGCAGAAGCAAAATATTTAGAATCAAAGCTTCTTGAATTTAGACAAGCAATAACATACCACACCCAATCACCACTGTTTTGTAGTCCTCTACTTAAAAACGGATCTAGCACCTCTTGCTCTAAGATGCTTAGTAAGTCTTTTCTATTAAAGTTTTTAGCAACTAGGCTGTTTGAGCCTGTTTGTTTGATGAGTTCTAATAGGAGATCAGCAGCTACGAATGAAATCCACGTCGCAGTTAATCCCCATGGTTTTACATAGCGTTTAATCCAGCCATTTTCGTAGTACTTATTTGTCAATACTTGACTAGCCAACTCGACATGACCAGCGTAATATGGAAAACGAGTTAACCATGTATTTTCAGAGTAAAGGGCAAGTAACATGGGAGAAATTCGATTGTTTTTTGTGTGTATCATTAATGCGACTGGCATCGTTGGTGTTATTACCGCGTTTTTATCAGCGTAAGCAAGTTTTAATCCTCGTCCTTTCGGAAAATAAAAGTTATTGTTATCCATATTTTAAATCCATATGTGACCACCCGCGCCATCGTACTTTTCACAATAAATGGATGCTACAACTCGATTACCTTTTTTTATGAATCTAAAGCCCTGCCAAATGCTCTTATATGGCACAAATATTGGTGAAGTATCAACATATAAATCTCCCAAAGGGCCAAATATTTGTTATTCAATTGATCGTTGCCTATATCAATCATATATGATTTATCTGGCCTTGCACATGTAACAATAGGTACTAGTCGGTTGTTTTTCTTTCTGAAACTAATACCAAACACTCTTTTATCAAATGAGCAAATGACTTCGTTAGTGTCAACATATATGTATTCAAGATCTCCGAAATATTTTTGATTCATATCAGTATTAACGTACCACCATTTTAGTTGGTCTTAGGCATTTGTGCTCAACGAAAGCAGAAAAGTTGCAAATAAGTTCAGCATAGCATTCATCGTTGCCTCAACTGCACGCGCTGAACATAAAATATAATTTAAAATTTGATTGCTAGCTTGAAGTGTTTTTAAATTTTGATTGTTCTATAGTGCCTAGATCTAAAACGCAGCTTTTCAAGGTTATTGTTAGATATATAGATGAATTCTAAAGATTATATTTCCCTAACATTTATCACAGTTGGTTTTAAGTTAGAGTTTTAATCTCTTTAACAGCTTGAAAGAAAATATTTTGTATGATTGGTTATTTACTTTTCTTAAATGTTTTCATCTAAAATTACTTATACCATTTTTAAACGTAAAAAATAGTTTTTGTGAAGATGATTTTGTTATCGTAAATTTACTTTACTTTTATGTTTCATATATATGAAACTTAACTTTTTACCTCTCGTCATGGAAGTTGCGAAAGTTTTTTTCTTTAGTTTAATACTTATTTTCAAAATGATTCACCTTTTAATATAAAGATATTACTAATACATGATATTTAATATATAGATGGCAATTACTTTCTTAATTGAATTTCGCATATGCTTATGTTTGCATACATCGACAATTAGTTAATTATTTTTTTCATCATTATAAGTAAATACGCCAACTCTTTTAACAAGAGTTAAACTTATTCCAAAAAAGATATTCAGAGTTTCGCTTTTGATTCGCTTTGGAGCTTAAGTTTAAGTATTATATTCGTCGAACTCCTATAAAACTTTAGAGAAAGTTATAAGATACAACTTTTATCAAAAGCATAACATTAAGGGTTCGAACCACATGAAATATAGGTAAAATGCTAAATGATAACCATTTTTTTTAGAGTTAACTTAGCGAATAGGTATAAGATTTCTTGTAAACTTGCGTATCTAACTGTTAATATACGTGTAAATTATGTCAAACATGAAAATACTTCATAATTGATGTTCTGGGAATGCACTTCATTTATGTGAATAATTGTGTATCGAGTTAAATACAGTTGCGCATATAGCTTCAAACTTTTTGAAATTCATATTAGTAGGTTTATTTTCGATTAAGTTTTCAATGCAGCACTATATTAAATTCACTTGTATTCAGCTACAAAGTTTATTCAAGTAAATAATAAAAGGAGAGGGCCTGGGAATATATAATAAGGGAATGTTAAAATATTTTTTGTAATAAAATATTCAAAAACAAATGGTTTTTTCTGAAATTAAATCAAAAAAAAAAATTTTTAATTACTAAAAACTTCAAATCCAATGTAAGATTTGTTCTAGATTGATATACAGTAATCCTGGTAAATTTATGATCGTCTTTATTTCATCTATCTGTTAAAAACAAAGCACTTTTTCAAATTAAGAGCAGATTAAAAATTTGTTTAACAAAAAAGTATAAAATAAAAAACTAGATATTTTTTCTACAAGCAGCATTTTCAAAATGGAATTTTTTTCTGCTTTTTCTGTTTTTCTTGTAATCATTTGTAAAGAGAAGAGTGTCCTGCCTTTTCTCCTCAGAATATGCTCTGTTTATTAGGTCTTGAACTAATTTTACCGTCCTCTCTGAGCAGTCATTAACAACATCAACTCCAATTGCTGTTGCTCTAAATTCTAGATAAAAATCATTGAATTTCCGAAGTTCCGGTGATGTTTTCATCCATTGAGTTTCTGCTTTTCCATTTCGAAGCTTATCAAAAACTAGCCACGACTTGTCTGTTATTAAAGGAGCTAAACAAGGAGGCTCATCTTTACTGAAGTTAAGGCTTTTTAATATAGCTTGGTCCATTATTGGCGCTCCAAAAGTTATTGGCCAAATCACCGCGTTCCCTACATTCTTCATCTGCTAAACTACCAAAGTGGGATCCAAAATACCAAGTATGTCTCAGAATAGAGCTCGCAACAGCTTGGGAGCCAAGTAAATTTCATTCCTCATATCTTTTCATTTGCCATTAAGCTTTTATATCCTAATAAATAGTATTAACAAACATTTTGAATCATTTTAATCAATAACAAGTTTTCTAACCTCTCAATAAATTATTAAAAGACCACACACCTGCGCTGGTGCTAAAGAACTTAACTCTGCTTTTAGAAACCACTCTTTATAGAAAAGAGAAATAAATAAAACTATACCTGATAGTTTATTTATCTTTGTTCATATATCTTTGTTCCAGGTGGTATTGTTAGTCTTTTCAGCTCCTTAGTTTTAGTATCTATACAGTTCCAATTTTTATTAGAAATTTAAATTGTTTGTTTTCCGGACCAGAAGTTTCGCTACAAGTATTCTACTTTATGGTTAGATAATAATACGAATTTAATTGAATGCTAACAAAATAATATTTGGATAACAAAGATATTTCATATTAGATATATTTTGCTGGCTAAGTATGATTATCAGGTAAGGTTGAAATTATTAGGAAATACTATGGTAACAAGTAACGCATAAACCTCCCCCTGATGAGAATGTGGAGGAGATGTACTTTCGAAACTCCTGCATTGCAAATTCAATATCCATGGATACTACGTAGGGCTCTGTAACAGACATTTAGCTGGATTTTATTTCGCTGTTAAAAAAAGCAATAAAATGTTGGGTCGTGAAAGACGTATAAGTGCATCCGAAAATAGTGGTTTAGACCAAACTATATGCCCTGATGTTTATGACAACTATTCTATATTAATGCATGAAACTCAAGATGCATTTAAACACAGTAAAAAGCTTTTAAGAAAGTTGAAATCATGTGAGGAGCAACTTCATATTGCCTCCAATCAATGCAAACAATTACTTGAAGAGAAAACAGATCTAGAGAAAAGCATCATATCGCTTGCAAAGAATAGTCAAGAGAAAAAAGAGAAACTGTCTCGAATAATTTTAGAAAAAGAAGAAAAGTTAAAACTGATTACAAAACGAAATGAAATTCTCGAAAAGCAGCTTAATCTTAAGGAAGAAAGTTTAAACTTAAACAAAACGACTTTTTCTATCAAAGCAGAAGTCAATCTAACAGCAGAATCGTCTTTCAAGATCGAGCAAGTTCAATTAAAAAGTGAAGAAAATTTCTTTAAAAAATATAAGAGACAATAACTCAAAAATGGAGGAGACATCGGTGACAGAAGATATATTCTACTATACGTGCCAGGAAAAAGAAACAGACGTTTTTCAAAAGGAATCTGAAAGCAAATGTAAGTTTTATATTTTATTAAATAATTCTAAATTACTTTTTTCGGTTTAGCTACATAGCGTTATGCAACGGAGTGTATTCTTAACGTATTACTAACATATAGCACGATTGAGTTATCTTAAATTTTAATTCAGAGAGAAAAAATGTCAAAAAGTCAAACTCTGTTTTCATAGGCACAAGGGAGGCTGCAGATTTTTCAAAAGTAAACAATGAAATAAAAAAAGTTATTTTGAAAACCAAATCAATTCAGAAAGAGAATAACGCCACGCTGCAAAAGATAGTCGAGCAATGCTGCGAAATGCTCAAAGAAAACGGATTTCTATTAAAAACTCTATACGATGAAAATAACACGGCTACAATAAAGATCGAAAAGTGTATCAACGGTCACATGATTCTTAAAAGAAAAAAAGAAGAAGAAGACGAGTTCAGTAAAAGAGAACACGCTCGATCAGTAGAATTCGAAATGGAATACAGAAATCAAATTAAAAACTTATGTGAAATGATCACGCAGTTAAATGATGACGTTGGAATTGAACGAGCGCAAACACAAACTTACAAAGAAACTTTATCACAAGTTTACAGAAATCTAGAAGAACTCGATATTAGATTTGAGAATGTATCTAATTTAGCATTAGAAAAGCTTTCGAACGCCGAGATGAAAGTAAAAAATCTGATTCAAAAATGCAATCAGATACAAAGCAGTCCGACCTTTCAAAAAAAAAACAAAAGACTATCGAAAAATTTATTTAAATTGAAACGAAGGAAGAGCGATTCGAAAGAAAAGTTTTAATGGATGAAAATTAATACATAAATTAAAAAATTTCTAAAAGGACGTACCTAAAAAAGCACCGTTACTATGCTCCTTATTTGTAACCTGGATATGCTGGTTCTAAAGGAATTCAACAAGTTATCTTTGAAAAACAATAGATTACACCCTTACAAACGACGTTATGTTTATAAAAATTGTTTTAAAGTTTAGTTTGCTTTGTTCTTTTCTTTTTTATATCATTTGTTTTAGCGACTGGGGAGGGGAGGGGAGGGGGGTCTTTTACAGGAGGAACCTTCTACTATTAAACTTTTTTTCTGCTATTGAACACAAAAAATGGTTGTTTTTTTGTGTTCAATAGCAGAAAAAATTGAACACAAAATGGGGAATATTTAAACGCAAAAATGGGGGATATTTAAACAGTTAAACATTTGTTGAAATGAAGATTTCAAACTTCTTTGCAATTCTAAATGACGAAATTGAGTTCAAGTGAAAATTAGAAAATACTTGAAATTTAAAAAAGTTAAAGATTCTAACTATAAATAAAATGTGTAATTTTTAGCTATCGCTCGTTTTACCTCATCTATTCGAGATTCTAATTCTCTGTAAAGTATAATCAATTAAACTTCATAATGGAAATAAGATCAGCTGCAATTTAATTTTGAAAATTCCTTAAGAACTCTTGATTAACACAAAAGCAAGCGCAGTATTATATTCCACATATAGATTTTAATCGTAGTATTCTTGCTAGCCGTGTCAACTTGTCGACCAACTCACAAATCAGATTTGCAACTATTTACTTCTTTTAGGAATATATTAAGCTCTTTGTAATTTATTGTGAGCTAAAAACTTTGTTTTTCACCTTGGGCAGTCGAGCTTAATCTTTTTTAATAAAAAGAAAACTCCTGTGCTATAAGTTTTTAAGTTCAAAAATACCTTTTATAAAAAATCCAGTTTAAAAAAATTTTAGCAAAAATTTTAAAAAAGAATTAAAAAAGGTGCTTAGGTATTTATAATTTGTCCAAGTCAAACTAAAATGTTCTTTACACTTACCCTTTTCTTTTCTATTTACTAGACATATTTAGACTTATATAAACATATGTAGACTTATATAAACATAGGTAGAACTGAGTGCGCACTACAAAGAGCTGACTTGCATATTCACCAGTCACTTTAAAAATTGCCACAAATGCAGCATGTAAATACACAATAAAGAATAATTTGAGTGGATATAATTAACATCAAATGAAAACTTAATAAGCAATTTGATGTTGTTTTTGGTGACTTATAATTTGACATCTCTGCAAAAGCTAGCAGCAGGTAATAAATACCAAATGCTATACTAATGCAAGTTTATCAGTTATCTGTGTAAGTAGTGAAAAAGTTGACATTTTGTCATAATTAAAATAACAAAATTCAGTTAAATTATATTGCTTCTAACAACTAAAAGCCTAGCTTCTAAAAATATAACAGCCAGTTTATCCATTATCTTTTTACTTCCAGTCACATCGTTGTACATAATAATATACAATCACTAATACAAGTTCATTAGTATGTATATACTCATAAAAACAAACATATAGTAAGAATATTATGTTTATTTACATGAACATATACACAAAGTACAAAAGTCTGAGTGTATGGATAGTATGCATGTTATCTGTTATGCATGCAAACATTTTTCTGTTTGTTGAGTGCTAACTTACCACTCTATAGAACTCACTATTAGATTCTTTGAAACTATTGTTGTTACATATTCCAAGCAAGTATTCACTTAGAATTCGTTGTTCATTGAGTAAATGCTGAATTCTCTCGCGAAAAGAACGAATTTCATCATCAACTTTCCTTTTAGTATCATCCTCTAAAAAATTTTTTTTCCTATTTGTATTAATTATTTTTGTAGTTGCATTCTTGGAAAAAGAATAGTTTATTAACATGTTATTTATGTGCATGTAGTATAATTATGTGTAAATAGAAAATCATTCATCAAAAGCCCATACGTATATCATTCCAGACTATAAGTGAATTTTCAGTGTCTTGTGGAGTAAATGAATTTTCAGAAAAAATCCACATTGTGCCATCATCATAACAAGGTACTTGTTGATTGTAATTCATAACTATTTAGTTTTACACCATTTTTATATCCTATAAATAAGTATTTATTAGGGATTGGTAAACATTCAAGTTTTTTTAAACAACTTGTAAATCTTGAACACATATTCAGTGTAATATCTAGCTCACACATAAATTATCACTTAACAAAAATTAACATGTATAGATGTTACATAAATGAAAGATACTTATTCCCATATTTATTTAACATTTAAAAATCTAAATTCTTGATGCTTGAGCATAAAAAGCACTATTTTTAGATTGTAATGTACACTATTTACACATGTATACTTAGTATTTATGTAACTTTGTATAAACACTAAGCATACAGGTTTGCATAACTACAGAATGATTAACAAGTCTAAATGCACTTTAGTAATGCTAGACTGCACTAGAAATGAACTTGGTTGAGGTAATTCAGTTTAGTTTTAAATATATAAATTTCAGTAAACATTTCCTGTGTGTGTAAAATGTATACCGATATAATTAAATTTGTAAAAGTTATCTTTTACGGATGTATTCGAACTATGCAGTTACATGTTGGTCTCGCTGATCTCTATAATAATCTCTATAAGTTATTATAGAGATCAGTGGTTGGTCCCAATCATATATCACGGTGCATATGAACCACTGATCTCTATAATAACTGGATAGCGCATCTCTAATATCAAAATTGACGCCAAAATTGCCATATTGGAAAGCCCCACAACGCTGAAAGCTGATATGTTATTTAAAGCGTTAAGCCGAAAAACAGAACTTAAAGCTTACGGGATTTAAATTTTTGGGGCTTTCCAATATGGCGATTTTGGCGTCAAAAAGTTAGAAGTTTTGCTCGGAGTTGCGCTATCTAGTTGTTATAGAGATCAGTGATATGAACATGCTCTGAGACTTTGTAACATATTCCTAGAAATTTTTTTTTTGGTAATCATTAGAAAACATTTCCTTATTCAAAAAATGCAAAAGATAACTTTTTTAAATGGGGGCTTAGGGAAAAATCACATATTTTAGGGAAGTGTACCGGAATTTATTGTTCAAGATTGGCAACTAAGAGGCATGAAGCATACTCAAACTTCTATGTTAATACTGGTGTCGAATGAGAATGACTTGGAAAAAATTAGGGCAATTGAAGCTAAACAAAATTCGCCCGGGCTCCTAACTGCCACCCTTCTAGAACTCCTTTAATCATAAAAATTTTCTCTTTGTACTATTATGAATTAGATCGAAATTCATCGACTGATTTCAAATTTCATCAAAAATGTCTTTTCGTTTGAAATTTATAGCCATGCAAAGCTTAAAATTACTCCCCCATACCCCCTTAAACAACTTTAAATGGTCTTAACTTTTAACCGAAAAATTTTTTTACATGTAATTTGAAATCTGTCGATTGTACTATTTTTGTACTATATTGTACTGTCGTACTGTATTGTATTGTACTATATTGTACTGTCGTACTATATTGTATTGTACTATATTGTACTGTCGATTGTACTATTTTTCCATGAAACACTAATCAAAGCTTATATTGGTGGGGTGTCATAACCTCTCCCATTGGTGTATGAGCGGTAGACTGAAGTATATTATTTAGAAGAAAAACCGATTTTTGAGTAATAGGAATCTTGTTAAAATCAAAATTGATATCTGTTTCCTGCCCTAAATCGTCGTTAGTGTATATAGAAGAACTTAGATAATCTAAACCATTTTTATCTAACTCTGCAGATAGCTCTTTTTCTAAATTTGATTTACTTCTTTTTATTCTTTCGACGTAATACTCATATCGTTTATCTTTTCCTCTAAGACTTCCTTTCCTTTCCCGAAGCTGGTCTTTTCAGAACGCAATATCTTCTTCCTTGTCTCTCACTTTCCTCATTTTATCTTTTAATATTTCCTAAAACATAACATAAGGATGTTTTCCAATTTAAAATACTTTAATCATTTGTTCTTCAAATAAATATCTTTTTTTTACTTCAGCCAGATTTGTTCTTTTTCTTTTTTAATTTCATCCACTCTTTTAACAACTTCTCAAATTTATTTCTTTAAATATTTTCATTAAAATCATAGCACCTTAAATTCAAATTGCTTCATATATGAAACCCCACGTGGAAAAAGGTAAAAATGAAATTAGAAGCTTAATATAGTTTGAAAAAGTGACTATTTTTATATTCTCTCTGTTCAACATTTCTTCATTTAAATGTTGTTTTTACACTTTTTCTTACCAGTTTAATAATATATAATTTTACAGTAATTATTTTTATTGCATTATCAAAAAAAAAATAAACTTTGTGTTTAAACTTTATGTTTATATGTTTTGTATCTAATATCACTTTTCTAAAAAAAAAAAAAAAAAAAAAAAAAAAAAGTACATGCGTTTATCTGGCTATTCCAAGTAGGCTTCTCGTTTGCCCCTGGATTTAAATTAAAATCTCTCACTTGAATATGTAATTTCTTCATTTTATTAAGTTTTATTACATGGTTTACATTTTCGCCTGAAAATTTCTTCAAAGTTGAGTTTACTTGAGTATAATTTTTTTAAATTAAGAAATATATCAAGAAAGATCATTTGAGTTACAATTGTTCTCAAATGATATTTGCTTATTCATTATTTAGAGAGGTGTTTTGATCTGTTCAGGAATTTCGGTTTAAAATTTCAATCTAAAATATTTTAGATGTAATCTTTTTATTCTCAAATTTTGGAAAAGAAATCCTTAACGTCTGCAGAGTATTTAATGAATGTTATTTTGAATATTGAGTTTGTTGAATCATGCAAATTATTTAGTATGTGTTGAGTTTGTTAAAATTTTCTTTTACTTGCATATATAGAAAACTTATACAATAAAAAAAAATGAAAAAGATCTGCACCTTACACTCATAAAGTTATTATTTTACAGTTACTGAATCAATAAAAACTTACTCTATTGAAGTTTAAGGTCAGAATTTAAAAAGTCTTGTTTCATCCTGTTGAATATGTTTTCTCAAATCCCTTCCACTATTGCAAAGACTTTGTTTTAATGATTCTGTAATTTTTAATGTTTTTATGTGTTCATATGAATCTTAGCGACCAAAAATGTTTTTCATAATATTCAAAGGCCTTTAAACCTCCTTTTAATAATTACAGTAAAGTGATGTATAAATTAGCAGAAAAACTCATTAAAAATGTTACATAAAAAAACCACTTTAACTTAAGGTGGGTCTCTTCTTTTTACTTTTCTCTGCTGAATTCTTCTTACTTAATTATGGTGTTTTTTATGAGGTTTCACTTTTTAAAAAAATCATTGAAATTGGAATGGGTTTTTTTTTGTTTTTTTTTTGGAAACTTTTTTTTTGTGAAATATTTAACCCTATAATTCAGGTTAACAATCAAACTATTATTCAACTTCTGAAGATAAGGGAAAAGGTTTCTTGATATCTTATTGCGTGTGTTTGTGTGTGTGTGTGTGTGTGTTATCTTTGATACCAAACCTAAAATTTGGATTTATTAAACAAACACTTAATTACACACAGTTACATGTGCATACTTTTTACATAAACTTGATTACAAATTTTACATATAAAAACATAAATATTCTCCTTTTGTATTTATTGATGTGCTTGTTCTGTCTGCAGATATATTCCTTGTATAGGTGCGCACAAGTGTGTGGTTTGGACCGTTCAGAAGGACTTTTTCTTTTTGGAAGAAAATATTTCCTTGTTAATGATAGATTTCAATAATATTTGCTTGTACAAAGGTTTATGGATTAAACTGATTTACAGTTCAATGATAAAACTTACCTTAGCTTTTCTATTGTAAGCACTTTAAATCCACCATGTATCCAAGGATCCATTAGCTTAGATAGTTTGCAGTTAGGTATGAAAGAGGAACTTTTGTTAAGACAACCTACTAGGTACTTCAATTTTTCTTCACATTTTAGTTTTTGTAGAAGGAGATAATATTAAATTAACTCTTTAGCAGTTGCAAATTTCTTCGCTGGAAGTTTTATGATGAATTTTTTAACTAAAAATGTTTCATCCAATCTATAACTTCTTACTTTTTTTTTCGGTGGCATTTTAATAATTTTTTTATTTTAAATCTGAAAAACAAAGTTTTATATTACATATATTTCAATAAAACATTATTTATTAAAAAGATGTAAAGTTTTTTTTGAAAAAGTATATAAATAAGTGCAGCGTAAAAATTTTTGTTTTTGTTATATATTTTTGGATTATGGGGTTTTTTAAAACAGTTTTTAGATTTTTTTTTTCTTTTTTGGAAATAGAACCCGTTTTATCTAGATTAACTAGGTCTTTACAAACAGAAATATGAAAAAATAATTGAAAATTTTAATGTTAAGATTTCCAGGAAGGTCTCTTACAATTCTCAAAAAAAAAAAAAAAGAAAAAACCTTAGTACTAAATCATGATTTAGGCAGATCACTAGCTAGGGCTCTTTTTTTTTTTCAGACATGATTTTTTTTGAAACACCCTTATACTTAAAACATTAAAGTATGCTTATCATGTAAGTATTCCTTCTCATATTGCGCAAACTAAATTTAGATAATAACAAGATATTTTTTTTTATGGAAAAGGACGAGTTTTACTTTTACTTTTATCTTTTGGGATCAACACCATTTAGAATATCCTTCAATAAAACTAATGTCTCAAAAATTTTAAAAAAACTGGTATAAAAAAGATGCAAATACAAACTATTGAGCCATCACAAACAACTATATTCCTAACCGGTGAAAAGCAAAAGTTCCCAAAACGGAATGTTTGTGATTTTAAAATGTTTATTCTCCTAATTTAGGTATAATGAAATCTACAACAAATATAACTATTTTTTAAATTATAAATGAGACTTTTCACTTTGAGTCAATTTTTTAAAATTACTGAGAATTTTCCCACCAACACATTAGGTCCAAAAGTTGATATCTAATTGGATAGAAACATGTTAATCGTTTTTATGATATGAATGAAATACTTTATGATGATCTAAGGCAACAACTCTTTTAACATAATTATTAACAAAAAAAAATAAAAGTTACGGACCAAAATCTAATTCATTCTTTATTTATGGAGCTTTGAAAACTTATCATAAAATTTATTAATAAAATGTTCACAAAAAAATTTTTTTGTTTTTGATCTATTTGATATAAAACTTTCTTCTTTCGCAATAAAGATGTTTACCTTTTTTGGGATACTTTGGACACAATCGTGTGTGATACTAGCTGAATTTTTCGTGTAGTATTGTAGAGTGCAGCGTCAAAATTTTAAAAGAATTCTTTTTATCTTTTTTTCAGAGAAAAATTATTTGGTGTAAAGAACAGCAGCACCAACACCAGTTTTTGAATGACGATCATGATTTTACCAACGAGGCAAAAGCATTATCTGGTCGCATAGGGATCGATTCAAAAATAGAACATAATGAAAAACAAATATTTTGGATGGGAATAGAAAAAGACATCTCTTTCAGTTATGTTTTGATTGAGTTTTGTTTAACCATGTGGCAGATTTGTCTTTCTAGGTAAATAATCAACTTTCCTTAGATTGAAAGGGTTCCTTCTACAAGCCTTCAGGAACAGCACATCTTTTCATCTTTGATATTATATATACTATTATAATAAGTTGTTTTTGAATAACAGCAAGAGATTAATGGTCAGTAAGCTTGATATGCTTTTCCCATTAAACATTGACAAGAAAAAGAAGTCATTTCCATAACTCCTACAGTAAAAATTACATCTAACATAAACTGAATTCTCACATCTTTGCGCATCATTCATACAGATAATCTCATATTATTCATGAAATATGTACACCACAAAATCATTTGACTAATATCACATTCGCATTAATTTTCATCTTAACCATCCTCTTGTTGCTCGCTTATACCGTCATTGAGCTTAAATAGGTTCTAACATCCTTCAATTTTGAATTTAAAATAGCATAAAATGATAAAAACAACATTTATTAAGAATATTAAGCTGGTCGTTATCTGGTAAATCCTTTATATTGAAGGCCTTTCTTTTTTTCATTCAAATGAGATCAAAAGAAGAATCATCAACAATAAAATCAAAAACGACAAAAAAATTCTTTACATGAACCATTAAAAACTATTTTCGTTGACAAGAAAACACTTATTTCCAAAGTTAGTCTAAATTTTTCAAAAAATGCTTATATTGCTCAAAGATTCCCATGGTAAAAAACCTGTTAATGCAAAAAACTATCGATAGTATATTTAATATCTAAGAACAATATTTTCTCATCGCGGTATGACATTTGAGCAACTTTTGCATGTAAAGCAGCCACGGAAAAAAGACCTTTTTCATTTAAAATTGCTTTATTTTATTTGCTTTCGCACATGACTTTTTTAAAATTTACTTTCAAAATAAACATTTTTTCTTACGCTTACGCTTTATTTAAATATATTTTCACTGAAGTCTAAAACGGAGAAAAAATGACTTTGTTGATGTATCTAGCATTTTAGCTAAAAAAGTGCCGTTTCAAACAGCATAGCCAGTTTGTATTTTAAAATTAGTAAGCCTAATATGTTGTAACAAAGTGATAAAAATTACAACATTATTCCTAAAACCATTATCAATATAGCATATAAACAAGAATTAGACCCAGATTACCTCGTAGATTACATTACCCCATCCTTTTTTTTGATTTCCTCCAGTTTCATTGGTTATTGATAGCAACCATTCGCATCGATTGATACTAAAGGAGCACCTAAAGTTATACTTTTTTAATTTCAGCAATTGATTACGTGATCTTTTTTTCGTATAATTTAGCTTTTTCTGGTTTGTGCTGATTCAATATGATTGGACTGTAATATCTTTGATTTTTTTTGTTATAAACAATGAAGGTTGAGTTCACTACTTTCGATATCGTAATGTTGATTTGTTGTGTTAAGTACTAAAAAAAGAATGCTTCAATTATATTTGATAGAACTTAATTTGATCGCTTGGAATTAAATGGAGCTTTTTCCACCTTAGTTGAACTTAAATGAATTCAATTAAATTAAAAAAAAAAATGAAACTGAATTTAATTGACTTCGATGAATTTGGATTAAAGTTAACTCAATTTAATTAACCTAAAATGAGTTTAATTGTATTAAGTTTTATATCGACTCTCATTTAAAATGAGTTACAAAACTTTTAGAAATATGTCAGCAATAAATCAAGGAATCAAGAAAGCTATAGAAAACTCATTTAACAATACTCATTTTAATTCAAGTAAAGTTCAAGGGTACTAAAATTTGATGCAAATATAACCCATTTTGATGTCGAGAGATGGAAGAGAAACATGAAATAATTGTCGCAAAATATTCATTTGTACGATAATTTTTTTATGTAATGCTTCGAATGATTTCATAGCTCTTCTTATCATTTATTTTTCACTTCATAAAACATTCAAAACTTAATCATGGTGTTGAAACTGGAACATCAAGATCAATATGTCAAAATAATCTGTAAGTGATGTCACGTGCATGATAAAACAAATATACAAATGATTTGTTGCGGCACTGAATTCTTCTAAAAATTGATCTTAAAAAGATTAATTTAAGTATGTTGCGTTTGTAGATAATTCTAAGAGTTTTCTGGATCACCCTAAGAATCACATATAAACACAAAACACAAACTCCTACTTTATGCCAAATGAAATTATTTCATTCAAACAATGTTGCTTGAAAATTAAGAGAACAGTCTCACAGAATCTTTATGTCCTCGGTCAATTAGGAAACGAAGTTCAAAATAATAACAGCCGTTTGTCTTTTTAATAGTTTTACAACAATAAACCTATGGATTAAATCATAAAAAGCTTTTTCATAAAAGAGTTCTGTTTCATTTTCCAGTCTTATGATAATAAGCTTTTGCTGAAATTTTCGTAATGGATTAGAAAACTGTGTCGTCATTAAACTTTATAATTCCAAGCAATTAAAAAAGTTGCTTAAAATTAATTCTTTTAAGTTACCTAAAAACTAAACCTGGTAATTTTTTTTTGCAACCCAAAATCTGGTAAAAAAAAGCGAAAGCCATAGGTTTCTGTGCAAGTCAGCATTCGTAGCTCTTTATAAGCAACGACAGAACACTAACCCAGAACATTTAAGATTTGTAAACCAAAGAATACTTAACACTTAACCCAAGCGCAAGTTAAAGACAAATACGAAATGGATTTAAAAGGCTCACTCATTTGTCTAATTATGGGGGTATGTTTCTCAATACCAACTACATTAGAACTAGATTTCTAATGCTCTATTCTCTTTTGTTTCTTCAACTTTTCTATTTTATTTTGAATCCAACAGTTAAAACTCAATAAAAAATGTTATAATCTATTCTTTAGATAAAAGCATTCATCATCGCTCTTCCTGTTTACCAACCATGTAACCATATAGGCAAGTTTGAAGATCCAGCTCGGTTGCTTGAAACTCTTAGAGACAATTATTACATAGTAAAACCTATTGAATTATCAGTTGCTGACGAGAACCTAGTTGAAACAAAAGATTCCAGCATCGGTTTTGAAAGAAAAGTATATCGCGTTAAAAAGTCAGTTTGTGCAACAGTTGCAACTTCTAGTTACGATAGCAGAAGGATTCCCCAAACAATACATGAGGTAGCCTTAGCAAACGCCGAAGACAAAGAGAAGTACGGTTGTCGCAAGGTCACAAAACAAATCATTTATCTATGGCAAGAAAATGACTGTCACGAAAAGTTGCACGTGAGGACGTATGTTATAAGAAGAAAAACGATAGTCGTTGCATTTAAACCAACAGTCTAAGTTTAATGTTAATTATAATATTACCTAATTGTTAGTATTTATTGGAAAGTTATTGTTTATATTATTTGTAATATTTATTGTTGAATAACTATTGTTTAGAAATATTTAAATATTTATTTAACATAGTTACAATAAAATAATCAGCTTGAAGTTTATTGATATATCAAAAAACAGCTTTTGGCATAGCTGCCTAAAACTTCATTAGTGAAAGTTAAGATAGTTAAGTAAAGAAATCCAGTTATACTTAAATATAAATGGAATATTTAGTTTTCTCTTTTGTTTCTTCTTCATACGTTAATTTGGAATTAATAGGAACATTTTGAAACAAACAAAAACTTAGTTCAGTTAACTTAAGAGTTACGTAAAAAATACAGAAAGACTTTTGTGAGTTCATCGAAGAGTATTATTAAATTAAAAACATCTTCATACCTTAAAATCTAGATTGAAAAAAAAAAATTGGAATGCCGAAAATTCCTTTGACGTAATCTATACTATAACCACACCATCCGCTATACGATTTGTACCAAAGGACTCCTTGTTCTTATGTGGAGGTGACTAATATCTGACGAATGTCAAGTGTGGCAATTCGATATTCAATTGGGAACAATATTGTCCACCTAGTTCGAAAGTGCTCTTGACTAATTTCAAGGCAGAACGAGACTAGACTACCTGTACGAACAAACTTATGCAAAAACCATATAAAGCATGCTCAAATAATTTAAATTCTGTAGGACATTAAGTCTTACTGTTCAAAAAGAAAATCTTCGCTTTTATCATTTATACTCTTAGAACGAGAAATTTAAGAAATTTTTAATAAAAATCACTAAACTATACTTTTAAAACTAGTATTGCAATTATTTGATTTTAAATGCAAGTTAGAGTAAAACTTATTAATTTTCATTATGTATAACTGACCATAATTATTTATAATCGATTTAAATCAATTTTCATTAACTTGAATTTGATAAAATCTAATACAACTATTTATTGAGATACAAGATTTTTTAATTATTTAAAAGTACTTTATACTAGCCTCACAAGTGAGCTGCTCAAAATTAGGCTGAATTTCTTAATTTTTTACTTTAAAACAATATGCCACATTACAAATGTAATTATTTATTCCAATAATATATCTCAAATAATATGAATAATACATAAGAAATAATATGAAACTGTAATATAACCATTCAGTTTATTAGGAATATAATAAAAGTTAAGTAAAAAAAATGACGAAAAGTTTCTTAAAGAAAACTTTTGACAAAAAATATCCGAACAAATGTTAAATTTATTGATAAATGCAAACTTTATTTGATACATTTGTGTTTTACCAGAGTATTAGGACATCAGATTAGTTGTATTTTTGAAGCTGAGCTTGTCATTAAAGAAACACCTTTTACTTGAATCGGTCTTTAAGCTTTTACTTCAAAATCTGTTGCGTTGTTGAACTAATTGCGTTAACATCAAACTGATATTTTTTCAATTACTGGAATTGAAAGTGAATTTCACAACACGTTCCAGCAATCTCAAACAAAGCAATAGAAGGAAAAAACTTGATGAAAATAATCTACTTTTTCTCTAAAGAACTTTAAACCATTTTTGAGAATAATAACATTTTTTCAAGTTCGTAAAATAGCGAAACGCCAAACAGTTTTTAGAACTTTTAGAGAGTATGTTTTTTGGGATCTCTTGCCTTTCAAAGTTGTGCAATTTAAAGTTTCGTGATCAAACTATTTCTCTAACCAGCCAACTTGTTAACTCAACACAGAATCTATCAAAATTAAAGATCATGAATTTTTCAAAGTACCATTTAAACATTCCTTTCTTTAAGTTTTGGCTGCAGTTGTAGTCGTTGTTGTTGTTGATTATGTGTATTTGTTCCTGAACATAACAGGTGCTGGTGTTGGAGTTGAATTTTGAAATTTGTCCATATGATTTGTGCAAAAAGATTTAACTTAATATTTATAAACCTATTGGACCAAGGTATTCTTTTCGAAAAGACTATTTTCCTTAAAATCTTAAGTAATATATCTTATAATATGTCACTCAAACCTACGCAATATTGTAATATTATTGTAAAACCCATATTGCGTCTTTCCGAACAGCAAGAATCCCATAACCAGGTGAATACACTATTGAGGTTTATGCAAAAGACGGTGCTGTATTGACCCTGATCTAATAAAACGAATTTTGTTTGACTTTAAATTCGATTGCACTCTGGAATGCTGCTTATTAATTTACTTTTTTTTTAAAAAAATGTGCTGTGTTAACCACGTGTTGGATACACTTTTAATTGACAGTGTAAGGTTTTTAAAAAATAATTCAGGTTTACATAGATAGCATAATGCGAGATTCGATAAGATTAGAGAATTGATTTAGAGTTTTGTATATTAATAATAAAGACTTTTGTATCATTTTTTCTCTTTTCAATAAAACACTTTAAAAACAAAAGGTTAATTAAACCTCAGCTTAGCTATACTGGTTCTTCGATAACATTAGCTATAACGATGTATATAACGATGTGAAGAGGCTTTTCCCGTCCATCACTTTTTTAATTGCATTTCATTTAGTTTTACTAGACACTGCATACAAAGTGGAAAACAGCACGTTACAAAAATTTGGCTAAAAGTATAGAAAAGCGGATTAAGTTAACTGACATTTATAAAACTTCATGCAAGAACAATATTTTGTTTCGATTTATTTTGTTGTCATATCTCTAAAATACTATTTTCTAAAATATATCATCAAACAACGGAAAGGGCAATTAATGCTGGGTAGAATAAAAAATAAGCTGTTTGTCACATGATTGGCTAATAATAACAGCTTTGTAATACATCAATAACAAAGGTTGATAAAAATTGCAATGATATAAGGTTGAGGATTATTAGAAACAGGATGAACTTCGATGGCCGTACGCATTTTCTTCCCAAACCACCACGCCACGAATCATAAATTAGTTTCATATAATATGAAACATTGATTCACAATAATTAATGATTTTTCTCTGTAAAAAATAACTATGTTAAGTAAATCAGCTATACCGGAAGCTTGGTTTTCAATATGTGAAGATTTAAATGTATTTGCATTAAAACCAGTGAACTGTTAGTAAACTGTTGCTTGTTTTTAGTTGAAGGTAAAGTATGTTGATTTTCTTAAGCTAATTGTATAGAATTCAAAGCATTATGAATGCAATTTAAAATTTAAGAATTTTTTCTTGTCGTGGCATTAAAATTGTATCTAATTTAACCCTTTACCAATTTGAATAAAACGTTCAGCCCATTTTGTTAGGTTTTTTTATCTTCCTTTCAGTTGCTTGAGCAATTGAAGTTTTTAAAACGATATCATAAAAATGTTTCTCTGTAGTAGCATCTTGATTCTATAACACTGGTGACTACACTACTTCACATATTTATTTCACTAGTCATTGTGCTAGGAGTTTTTTAAGAAAAAATATATTTGTATCAACAAAGGTTAGAGCAGTTAATATCGTGCGCTATTTGGATCATATAAGTTATTATTATTCGTATCCCACTCTGCACTCATAGTATTCGTGTGTTTTATTCAATGTATGATGGTGATACATGACCTTCTCTAAAATTTACTGCGGCTGGTCCGTTCCTAAACTTATTAACGGCCATTTGTTGTTAATAAAAAGTTATAAATCTAATTTACATTTCCTTCACTTGCAATCCTAATAAATCTTGAAGTTTATCACACATCCCACAAGTCGTCTGAAAGACAAATCTAAAGGTTCTTCAAATCGGTCTTTTGAGACGGTGTTCAGTTTAAACCTTGTTTTACTATCCTTCTCACACCAGAATAAATCAGGTTTATCTTTACGGAACCGAATTAAACATAAATTTGCGAACTCTAGTAAATATCCCTTTACATAATACTTTGATTACGTCTGTTTTTTAAAAACGAAAAAAAAAAATTAGAAGGTTTTCGAAATGAAGAGATAACGATTTTCAAAGAAATTGAAGAAAAAATTGTTGTATAAACACTAATCATACTTACAATACACATAAATATATGCTTAACTGTATCATATATGACGCAAGAGAGATAAATAGAGAGAATGTTAATGTAATACGTATATAAATAAACTTTTTCTAATATATATATACATATATAATAGGATGTCAATTAGAGGAAACTTTCAATTCAAAAATATCATTCATTCTAGATTTGGAGCAAAGTTAAAAACAACTCCCAAAAAATTGACTTCTACAGGTTCACTCAATCCTTACCCCCTGAGCACTTTTTTAAAAATACTCTCAAAAACAGGCAATTTAGCAGTTTCTTGCGGAAAGTTACAAAAAAAAAATATGAAATTTATTTATTTATGGAATGTTTATTTTTATCTACATATTTTAGTAAAAATACAAAGTATTGTAGTTTTTTTCAAAAAAAAATTTTTTTTTTGCACTTAGGTTTGAAAAAATTACAATATTTGATAACATATAGCCACATTTATATAACTTACAAAGGATGATGACTATTTGTCCGCAATATATACTTTTTATTTTTCTTATCATAATCCACAAAAAAATTTAGTAATTCCTATGGAATTGGTGGAGATTTGACGAGACCCAGCTATAGTAGCTCAAAGAACCTTTATATTTGTTGCAGTAGTAAATTATTTAAAATTTTGTTTTTTAGGTCAGGAAAAATTAAATATATTGATTTAAATATCGCAAGGTTAGAATTATTTTTTCTCTCCTATTTTAAAAGTTGGGAGAAAATGAGTTAATAATTTTAGAAAAAAATGACTGCTTTTAAATTACGCTCTATTTTGCAATTTTTTTCTAAATAATTTGTTTAGACATAAACTAGTATAGATAAGCTAATATTTTTTAAAAATTTCAGGCTAAAATTTTAAAAAACTTTTACTTTAAGAAAAAAATTAAAATCTCTCTCCCAACGTTTAAATTTGGAGATATGAATAAAGAAGCTGATTGTGGTTTGAAAATAGGATGTAAAAGAACATGAAGATCTAAAAAAAAACTTTTTATTATCGAAAAGCCAGGCATTAAAGGTAATTATTAGTTTTAGGATGAATTTCTTAAGCAAATATATTTAGCTTAACTTTTTATTTCTTCTTTTTTGTAAGTAAGAATGTCAGCTTTCGACAGGGATAAAGATACTTCAGCACATAACTTTAAACCAATCACTTTTCCCGAGAATTTCAAAAAATAGCACTATTTTTGCTTGTCACATGCAAAAAAACTTTGAAATATGTGCAATAAAAAGTATTGAATATGTTAATTGAATTTGCTCAAGGTAAAAAAGCTTGGAAAAGGCAAGGCTTTTTATACTAAAGGATAAAAGTCTAAGGAAAAAATTTACAAATATGGACTAAGAATATTTAAAAGGTAAGACGCATGAAAAAAGGAGATCCGCTGCAGTTTTGGCAAAACAACGAGATTTTAAAAGCATTCCTGATCTTCGGAGTACAATAAAAAATGACAAAAAAAGATCTGATTCAGACAAGCTTGAGGATTTGGAGTTTCTGGAAGACCAAAGGGGAAAAGAAGACTTATGCTCGCATCAGAATATAATAAAACAAAACATGCAAATCACAATACTTGCATGATATAAAAAGAAGATGTTTAACAAGCAATCAATGAATCCTAATACCTATCCATGGTGCATTTTGATAGCAAAACATTAATTGAGCTAAGCAAAGGAAAAAAGAATTAAATTTGATAAATTGGCAGTACTTGTACGTATTGAAGGAGTGACACACCTGCTTGGAGTACCTCCTTTACCATCATCCTCTGGTGAAGATCTGTCCAATGGTGTAATGGACCTTCTTAAGGAGTACAACCATGAATTCAAAGTAGGAGGAATATGTTTTGATACTACTGCAAAAAACACTGGATTAAAGAGAGGTTCTTTAACTAGAATATCCGACTATATAGACAAATATCTTTTACTTATTGCATGCAGACATCATGTATGCGAATTAAGAATGGTTCATTTTTGTAATTGAGTTTCAGATGATCATTCCACAAGTCCAGATAGTCCTATGTTTAAAAAATTAAAAACAAAGTTTGAGTGTCCTGATTTAGTTACAATCAAACAGAACGAATAGTGATTGGAAAGAAGTAATAGAAGAATTTCTTGAGAAAGCTGCTCAAGAGTCTTTGAACATTTGCCAAGAATACATTGAAAAGTAAAAAGAAAATGAAGATTTTTATCCTAGATGATGAAAAGGAGCTTGCAGATTTTGTCATGAGTTGCGTTTCTTAGCTTTCAGTAACACTAACAAAACCTGGAGCAGTTCATCATGCCAGGTACTTATATAAAACACTATACTAACTAAAGCTACAGCTTCTTTCCAGCCATCTTGAGTTTGCAAACCAGAGCAATAAACTCAAGATAGTAGTCAGGCTAATACGTGAAATTACTGTTTGCTTTTATTCACAGGCTAATGAAGATATTAGAGTTCCCTTTCTTGAAATAAAAGCTATACACCAAATAAAACAGTACCAAAAACTTTGTGCCAAACCAGATGCTGTATGCAACTTTTAACTCTCTTTACAAACATAGTTGGTATTTGGATCCAACAATAGTTCCTCTAGCTCTGTTGTATGATTTGTGATTTAAGGAGAAAGGAAATCTTGAAAAGCATATCTAACTTTTAAAATGCCGATTTCAACATGGTACAATACTAAAAACAAATCAAAAATAGATATAAAAGAGTAAACGAAAATGGGAAACGAAATCAGTGAACATCTTTCTTCGCTTACTCTGTTTGTTAATGAGTTTTCAATGTTATGTTTGAAAGAATCAGATTAGAGGAACAAAGGATAAAAGATTGGCTTTCGCATCCCCTGGAGTAATGGTTTACTCAATCTGGTTTTAAAAGCTTGCAGAATTATGCCAAACCTTTTATTGTAGTAAATGATCATTTTGAAAGATCTGATGAAATGAGGCAGCAATATGTTCACCGATATTTTAATGAGGAAGATAAAGAGAACACATTGCTGATTTTTAAGAAGTGCTGTGTGATTTTAGAACACCTGGAAGACGTTCAAAAAAACTTTCTGAAAGTTAATTTAGAAAGATAACCGTCAATTAATAATTGGGAAAATAAAGCTGAAAATTAACATAAACACAATTGAATTTCTTAGCTTTTGAAAATTAATCCTATAACATGAACCTATTATCAAATACTGTAAGTTTTTCAAATACAAACACAAGTAAAAAATTTTGAAAAAAACTACAATAATATGTATTTTTGTTAAAGTAAATAGGTAAAAATAAACTTCCCAGAAGAATAATAGTTTCAAATTTTTTCCATGTAGCTTTCCTCCTGGACCTGCAAAATCGGCTGTTTTTAATGGATTTTAGTTTGTTTTTTTTTCTAAACAAAATGTTTAGGGGGTAAAGATTGAGTGAACCTGTTGAGATCAATTTTTTGGGAGTTTTTTATTTTAAACATTTGTCCCTCATCTAGATTGCATGGCATTTAAGATTTGAAAATTTCCTCTAATTTACTTCCCCTAATGTTATGTTTATATTTCTGTATGTAAAAAAATGCGATGTTTTCCTGAGGTTAATTGTTCATTTTAGTTCAATTAATTGAATAATTTATGTTTCCGACTTTTTTCACTTCCTATTATAACTCTGAAAAGTCAATAAGTAAGATTTATTCTTTTCCATTTTTCATTTAACACGAGTATGATGGGAAATAAAAATTTGCTGTTGTAGATGAAGAATAGATGCGTTAGACCACCTGAGATAAGAGCTAAGTAGTAGGATTGTAGATGAACTAGACCAGGCTTGAACTACGGCTAGCTCGGTGATAGCACTTAAGGGTTCTCAGGGCGGCAGAGCTAGTTCAATCAGTTTTTGATAGAGCCCATGATTAGTTTTTTTAGACCAGGGGAGGCAGGTCCGATGTTTAGGGGCTTAGACCTGTGACTTGGCACACCATCTGCTTTTGCCATAGTTCAAAGCCCTATATTCCACAGAGCCTATCGTGGCTAGCGGCTGGGTAGACAGTGGCTTTGCAGGAACGCTTGAGGCTTAATGTGCAACAGCCTTTGTGACGGTGTCTCTTAAATAGTGGAGTCTATGACGCAATCACCTTCAAACTTTGCTATAGCATTAAACATGAAGAATGCATTCATATCGACAGAATATGCTCCAGACGCTGTACGAGTTATATTTATAGCTAAGCCGTTACCATTTTTTCCCAATTTTAATCCTGAGCTGATCACTAGTGTTCCAAAAATCGATGGCGGGGAACTCTCGTTTACCAGCATCCCAATCATTAAAGGTAAGAGTTCAGTTGAATAACTCATTAGAGACCATATTCATCACAGTAGAAGTGTGGTGATTAGTACCAGCGAGTTAGCGACATGTTTCTTCTAATATTCTATGCGGCAAATGACGTTTGAGTAAAACAAGTTGTACCTTTCCTCTATGTCTGCTTTCAGGGCGTTGAGTGCAGGTAACATCTTTTCTAAATGACCTGCGAAATTAGTGAAGCAGGGACAAGCGATTTCAACATACTTTAGACTGTTGCATACGATGTTGATGTTAATTAACCAGCTGGTCAGTGTACCCATTTGCTGGAATCTCCTATGACAAATATTTTTTTCGTCTGACACAGTAAAGCTTCCTTCAGAACTCAGAGCTACATCTGCTGCAAGTGAACAAGAAGAGACAGTCTCAAACTCGAACACGATGTAATTAAGGTTGTAGTTTACTGTTGCCCCTGTATCAGTTAATACAAGGATGGTTACCTTTGATCCCTAAGCTTGAAGGATGGAAAAGGCCTCAACCTGTGACAATATATATATCTGTGATCATCATCATCATCATTATCATCATCATCATCATCACATCATCATCATCATCATCATCATCATCATCATCATCATCATCATCATCATCATCATCTTTTGGTAGGGGTTCCTACCGAAAGCTGTAATGCTTCCAGCATTTGGTCAATAAAAAAATAGCTGTAATACTACCAGCACTTGGTCGACGAAACATCATAGTTCCTGGAGGTGCCGCTATAATTCTGAACTGCCGTTTCGGGGAATACTTTGAGGACTTGATTGGCAAGGCTACCCTGCAAGTGACGTGGGCCGGGTTGCTAGCATAAACTTTGTGTACCTGATGATTTCTGATGTCTTGAATGATATGATCTCACACACCACTGATCTAATTGGAAAAGAATTACATTTGTAACCTAAGCAAACTCACAGTGTCAAATTAGATACACTACCCAGCGCTGTACACCATGAACACTCCCTCTATCTCATAGTGGACACTAAAAACACTATTGGCTTCGTATATGTCTGCTCTGAGATTTCAGATGGTGCTCATGTGGATAAATAAAATAAATCAGCTCTCTGAAGATCACCAATAATTGTCGGATAAGAGAAAAAATCACAACCAAAAGACTAGTCTCATTACTGGTGTCATAGCTGCTAGTCTCGCAGCTTGAGGGATCAGGCAGCGGCTCAATACTGGGGGATAGCGCTTGTGTGTGTTGGTGCGACATGCGGCATCCTATCGAGCCTCCTAAGCTTCATTGAAAAGCGATGCAGATCGTCTTCAAAGAGGTATTACTCCCGTTATACCTTATGTTACAGCAGCCTCCCTCCAGGAAGGCAAAAGCTCTGCCATCAATAATGCAGAATTTACTATGTGGATGAGACTCTCGAAGATGAGTAGCGGATTTACCTCTGCAGTGTTGATATGGACGTGCAAAAAACATCCAGCAGTTAGATGGACAGAAAGCCTAAAACTCTCGAAGATATCAACAAATATCTCAATATGAGGAATCTTAAATTGCTGCCAATAATCTCAAAGATATCACTCTTGTCGCTCACGCTGGTAGCAAGCATAAGGCGCTTGCTCTACATTGCTTGCTCCACAGTTTTGTTGGTGGCGAGGTCTGGACTGGGCTTGACATCTATGTCAAGAACACTGCGGAATGAATTTAGTTTCGACTACAGTCATTTTTCTGCCAATTTCGCATCTGCACAATTAAGATGAGAGCTGCGCCTCCAATAGCGATTGCAATATGGCCAAGGTTTGGGATAAATCCCGTTATACCAACGTACCACTTCTTCTTCCTCTCACCACCAGCATCCTGTTTCTTTTCAGGTTTTGGTCGCTCTTGTCTCTCCGAATTCCCTGCATCCTCCTCACCCACCGTTCTTGCAGCAGTGGCGACCATCTCCAACTTCGGTCTTTCCAAAGTCTCAAAAAGCAGTCGCTGTTTTTCCTTTTATGCAGCCACTAATGCTTTTCCAGACTTAACAGCTCTCCCGTGTTTCTGTTGGTTCTTCCATTACACTAGACAACAAATTTTAACTTTTTTCGTGTAACAGAATAGATATTATGATTTTCTAATACATGAATTTAAACTAGGTTCTGTGGATTTTCTTTTAGTTCATTCCCGTTTGATGTAATGATCAGCCCTCGATTGACTATTCCATCAGGGAGAAAGCAATAGAACTTTGTATAACCGAGCTGCAATTCTAGAATACACCAATTCGAGCATCGCTACGGAGAATTAAAAAAAAAAACTGGAAAATTTTTTAATTATAAAATCCTTCTTATATTTAAATTGACATTTTTATTGAGTTTTTCCAACAATTTGCTTAGAAAATAGAGGCAATAACTTATTGCCTTATCACAAGATCCAAATATTTGTGTAAAAATATTTAGGTAGAGAAAATACCGAAAATCAATGGTTATTCAAGCCATTCATAATAGTAAAAAGCAGTAGTAATGTGAAACATATGCATTCATTACATAAGCAATATATATATATATATTCATATATAAGCAAGCGTGACTAAAAATAAATTAAAAATTATATTTTAAACTTTTAAGCTTGAATTACTTTTTATTAAAACAGGCTTTAATTTGCATAAAGCTGCACACGATAAAATAATATCATCCATAAGATGAAGCATAGAAACTGATAAAACATCTTTTAAGAATCGAAAAGTTTTTATTCGGTTTATGGCCCTTTTTATGTGAGTTCTTAAGTTTGCAACATCAGTAGTCTTCTTAAGTTAACTTGCAGTCATTTGACTCTTTACTCTTGCACCTGGTGGAACTGATGAGCTGCAATAACGAAATAATAGTTCTTCTCTTATTTGATATCCTCTATCCGCCAGCACCTCGTTGTCTCTTTCCAACAGGCCATAAAAACCACTGTCACTTGTAATAAATTTATCTGATGCTCTGCCACCGTAACATTTAGATAGAAATGTTATGTACTGTGAGGGCGCGATTTTACTTATATTTATTTTCTTTGTTTATTTATTTAAGTGATTCAGGTAGCTAGTCGCAGATTATGATAACTGTGGTGGTTGGTCCAATGTAAGTTTAATGGTAACACAAATATAGAGTGTGATAGAATGCGAGGTAGGACTGTCAGTGTGTAACGCAGAAATGGTAGAAGCGAGATAGGAGCTAAAGACTTTTTAATAACAATTGTTAACTCAAATCAAAAATCAAAATACTAGTAATGATATTGCCTTACTCAAAATGTAAACAAAAATAAAAATACTTACGACTGATTTTTCTTCTCTTACTTATTTTTCTTAACCAATATTCTCAATTATTTCTCATCAATATTCTCCTAATATTAACTCATACTACTAACAATATATTAATACTTATAATAACGCAAATTGGAAGTTACTCAAATACATTTCCTGTGTATTAGTGCTGCAACTTTTAAGTCACCAAAATCTGCAACTGATGTTCTTTATATTTGATCTTGACTAGAACTAGCTTCATATTGTCATATTTTCATTCAATTCAGCTGTATGAGCAATTGGAATTACTGGCAGTGTACTTACATTGTGTAGGAGTACAGCGTTGA